>NW_027133067.1:0-58496 GCF_026122565.2 Emydura macquarii macquarii
CAGACAGAGAGAGCTGAGGAAGTAGGTGACTTCCAAGTGTCCACCAACTCGTGTAACTCTCACACCTGCAGCCTGCTAATGACCTCTCAGCCTGCCCAGCCCCAGTGCTACAAGCAATGGGTATGATTCACAGGTGGGATTTAGGCAAATAATTGCCACTTTATGTGCCTAAGACCAAAATTTAGACACTGCGCACATTCACAAAACTTCTGCTCAGCTGCCACCTCACCCTGCAGGTCCCTGAAGTCCTGTAGGCAGCTAAGTTACTGTCATTATGATCACTAAGGCACCTACATTTCAGCAGCTGAGCATGGACACAGCCACCTCCATTGTGAGAGCACCCAGCAGCTTGGTGTGTACCTAATGCCTCAGTCCCAGAGGGATTCAAAGACCAGGTGTTCCCCTGCCTATATTGTCTGTGAAGCCTGATCTAGGAGATATGCTCAGAGCATATCTAAATTCAGACAAAAGTGTTAGAGGAGGATGTGCTAGTGTCCCCCTCCCTATAATTTTTAGCCCAGTAGTTGGAACACCCACCAGAATATGGGCAACCTAGGTTCAATTCCCCCATCTGCCTGATATGGAGCAGGGATTTGACCTTGTGTCTCCCAGGTGTACAGAGATAGGTGCCTCACTCCAGTCCAGACTGAGGACTGATCTACACTAGAGAGTTTTGTCGAGAAAAGTCAGCTTTTGTGGACAAAACAGTGGAGATGTACACATTCAAATATTCCTCTCACTGGTGTAACTCCCTTGCTATGCTGACATAATAAAACCACCTCAATGAGAGATTCAGGGCTTATTATGGCATATACAGGGCAATGTAGTGTCCGTGTAGACACTGCATGCCTTACATTGGCTGTTGGCTGTCATTTGACAAGAAAACCAGCTGGATCTCACTCCTGGCTGGGAGCAGGGCAAGAAGCCCCAGACGGCTCCCCCTGACTCCCAGCAAAGAGCTGGGAGGGGAGAACACCCGGGTGGCTCCTCCATCGGCTTCTGGGTGGTGCCAGGACAGCCTTATCAATTTCACAGCTGAGTCATGAACTTGATACGGCTGCCAAGCTCCTGGTGGGGAAGGGGTTAGAAGCAGGGCAGCTGGACCCCACTTCCCAGGAGCAAGAAGCCTTAGGCAGCTTCCCACAGGGAACAAAGAGGCGGGCAATCCATGGCAGCTTCATCCAGCTCCTGGCAGGGAATGGGGAGAATCCCCAGTTGGCTCCCAGCAGGGAATAGGGAGTGGGGGAGGCAGCCCATTGGGAACCCGGGAGCCTATAGGGCACCCAGGCTCCCAGCAAGGACTTGAGAGACTAGACTCTCAGCTCCCCACAGTACCTTTCTTAGAGGTGAGGGCACACTCCACCAACACAACATCAACCACCACTGTAATTAATGTGGTGGCTGTAAGTTGACCTATATTAGGTCGACTTATTTTTGCAGTATAGATAAGGACTTAGGTACCAAACTCCCCTTGAGGAACAGGCCTTAGGTACACCCCTCTCCATGACATTTCCAACTGGATACCTTAGGTGGCTCCCCACTCCTCTTGCTGGCATCTATGAATCCCATTTTTAGGCACATAACTCTCCCTGTGCATTGCATAGGGAACCTGGGCACCTAACTCAGGGCTTTGTGTTCCACTAAGCAGCAAAGTACTTAAAACTCAGTACTACAGTATGAAATGTTGCAATGTGTAGGTCCCCTTTGTGTCCCCCATGAATAATGGAATTTGCAAAAGCTCCTATGAAGGTTAGGTGCCTAGCTTCCATTAAAATCAATGTTCCAGGTTTATACTAGACTTTTAAATTATGTGAATTAGCACATACAACACACCTTAAATTAAAGTCTAGACAAGACATTCATGGCTGAATCCTGAGATAAATCACAAATGTCTATATCCTACAACAAATGTTTGTGAAGTGCCTAGATGAACATTTACAATTGTGTGTGTTAACTTGAGTTAATTGGCAATAAGTTTACTCAAGTTAAAACAGGGGAACAAATTCTAGTCTAGAGAAATGTCTTGAGAGATTTGAGAACATACTGAAAATACCTTAACAGTACAAACACCTTAGAGAGAGAATTTATTTAGGGGGAATTTATTTAGGGTGTTGTGGGTAATGAGGGTGAATGCAATAACAATAAGGGAAAATGTGGGTTGAAGCTCTGAAAATAGTCATTTAAGTTTATTTAATAATTATTTAACTATCAGACCAGCTTCCCTTAGGATGTGGTGAATTTTCCATTGCTTGGAGTCTTTTAATTGAGATTGGACAACGCTTTCGAAGAGATCTGCTCAACCACAAATCACTGAGCTGGATGCAGCAGTCATTAGGGGAAATGCTTGGACCTTAACATGAATATAAGAATCTGTAAAACAAAAAGAGCTGTGGGGCTGGGGAAGCCTCTTGCCAGGGGCTTGGGATATTGAAAATCTGGAATGGATAAAATACTGGTGAATAGAGTGCAGGGAACAATCACACACTAACCCCTGGGAGATGGCTGGGATGGGATCTAATAGGGATTACCCATCTCTGCAGCTTCAGAGGTAAATCTGGTGCAAAGGTTGCACCCATCAACACAAGTGTGCAGTCCTTCCTCCAGCAAATACACAACTGAGTCACTATCAGATCTGTTCCAGAGGGGTAGCCGTGTTAGTCTGTATACAGCAAAAACAATGAGAGTTCTGTAGCACTTTAAAGACTAACAAATTTAATTTCAGCAGGCATAAGCTTTCGTGGGCTTCAGCCCACTTCTTCAGATGCAGTTGGTAGAAATAATACAAGAAATACAGGCAACATATATAGGAGGCAACATATACATATCCAAGGGCATTGACAACAACAGGCTAGGTGAATGAAAGCAGGGCACTTGAAGCCTAATGACAACCATTGAGTAGGAGGTGAGAATGGGTGATTAGAGGAAATTACTTCTTGTAATGAGATAACCATTCCAAGTCCCTGTTTAAACCCAGTTTGATTGTGTCAAGTTTGCAGATAATTTCTAGCTCAGCAGTTTCTCTTTTTGTTAGTTAGTTAGTCTTTACAGTGCTACAGAACTCTCATTATCAGATCTGTGAATAAAGAGTGGAATTTGACCTGTAGAATGGGAGCGGCTGCCTAGCTGTAAAACATTTATTACACTAGTGTATGAGACATCAGGTTCCATGGGATCAGAGTTTCCTTTTATGAGAAGAAACCAAGATTATTAATATACTAGAACAAACAAAAATATGTTGATGATGGTAAAGGTTACTTAGGTGGAGAATTTCCTGTTACAGCTTGAGAAATGCATGGGGCTGTAGTGGTAAGGCAGGTGTTTTTAACATACCTGAACTGCACACGGCACATTAACCTATCATACTGAGACTCTGCATCATCACAAGGAAACCCATTGCACTGCAAAAGAAACACAGTATATGCACCAAATGCTCTAAGGCCTGGTCAATGGACAGTTTTTATAGTGATTCAACTACACTGGCTTAGAAACCAATATTGTTAACTCAGTGCAAACCCCCTAATGTGGATGTCATTAAACTGGTATAAGATGCTTATATTGTACAGAGTATTTTAGTAAATTTGGGAAATCTAAACCAATAGAGTTAAATCAGTATAAAACCTGTTTATATACCAGGCCTGCTTCACACAATAATGTAAAATCCTGATGGCCACCCCACACTGTCTCCACTGACATGTAACATAATGTTGGGGGCTGGATTAAACCTTGGAATTGTGGGGTGGGCATAGCTGTCACCTGAAATTCAGGGTAAATGTGTAGAAGTGGCCTACACTACAGCAGTAGCACCCAAGCCATGCACACAGGGAAAAACTTGAGTAGAAGCTAATCAAGGGGCCGAAGGGGTTTCAAATGTAGGGATCAGGGCTTGGATTGGTGGAGCTCTGTGTATGTGTGTGTGTGTTTGAGAGAGAAAGAAGCAGAAAGAAAGCCACAGTGTCTAGGAACTCTAGTCATGGACCAGGACCACATGGTGCTGGGCCCTGCACAGACACATGATCCCTACCCCAAAGGACTTTACAATCTAAAAATAAGACAAGAGACAACAGATGAATACACACAGACAGACAGGAAACAATGAGACAATACTGACCAGCATGCCAGGCCATGGTCTTAGCACACCAGAAGCCTCATCACCATATTAAATTTTTTTGTGGATATCATAGAAAAAAGAGTTTTAAGGAATGATTTGGTGGCAGATAATGAAGTAGCTGTGTGGGTGGTTGGGGGGGCAGGTCCTCCCAAATGGGTGGGCAGCACGGGGGAAAGCACAAAGCTGTCTGTAAATGTAACAACTGTGTGATTGGAGGTGAGCTTCAACAGCTTGACAGCAAATGAGAGATGGCAGGTAGAGTGGGGCCTTCAAAATGAAAACAAGCAGCTTATCTTTGATGTAATAGAGAAGGGGGAGCAAGTAGATGGATTAAAGAGAGGTGTGATGATCAAAACAAAAGGTAAGGGAATGATCTGTGCAGCAGCATTTTGAATGGATTTGAGCAGGACAAGACTGCATTAGTAAGGGCCAGAGAGAAGAATGTTGCAGTAATCAAGACACAGGGTGGTGACAGTATGGCTGAGAGTTTCAATTGTGTGGATGAACAGGACAGGCTATGTAACAGGCAAGGTGCGGGGAACAGTGACTGAGAATGGAGGTAGTGGGGAGAGCTGTGGGCAAGGGGTAGATCAGGAGCTCTGTTTTAGCCATGCTCACCTTGAGCTGATGGTGAGACATGCATGAGGAGATGTCAGAGAGACAAGCTGTGGTTTTAGTCTGGACAGACAGAGACAGGCCAAGAGCAGAGGTAGATCTGTGAATCATCAGCACAATCTTGGGGCAGATCAAGTGCCCCTGCCTTTATCACAAAACCTCAGCTCATTACAGAGACAGAGCTGGACTCTGCCTGGTGAAGAGGAGCAGCTTTTCTGGTGTCCTGGGAAGCCATTAGGAGGTAGCTGAGGGTGTTAATGGAGGAGCTTATATAGCCCTGTAAACCTTTTAGTGGGGCAGGAGGGTATGACGGATGAGGGAGTAATTGATAATATCTATATGAACTATTTGTATGACTCTGTACATATACACCTTGATTTCCCTGGGGTGAGGGAGCTAAGGGACAGGTGTCTGTGTCACATGTTTTCTGAGCAGGAATCAGGCAGCTTAGTAAGAATGGGCTGGAACCTACACACCCTGCATGGACTATGGATGAGCTAAGGACCAGGCCATTAATGCTTAATTACTGGGACAGATTAAGTATGTTTACACTATAGCAGCTACAGTGGCACAGTTACAGAACTATAGCTGTGTCTCTGTGCCGTAGACACTTCCTGCTTTGACAGATGGGGTTTTTCCATCAATGTAATTAATCTACTTCTCTGACAGGTGGGATCTAGGTTGACAGAAGAATTCTTCCATCAACCTATTTGTTTCTACAATAGAGGTTAAACCAAACTACATATCTTGGACAGGGCATGAAATTTTTCAAAGGCTAGTTCACTGTTTGGCGAAGTGTCAGCTGCATGACTTCCCCTCCCCCAGCCCCTGAATGCGTAGGGAAGGGAGAGTGTATAGAAAGCTCTGTGAGGAGAGCAACTACATATTGAGATGCCCCCACATCGCCCTGTCAACAAACCATCTAGATCACTGATTCCTCTCATTGGCCTCATATAGCTCCCCTTTCACCTCATGCCACATCCCATGGACCCTTCTGTACCAGTATCTCCGCCATAGCTGATGGGCCTGCCTTCCTAGGGCTTTGTCATTACTAGGAGAGGAGGCATTGTCTTGCCACGTGTTACATAAAACATGGTGACTAAAAGGAGCTAAAATCCTAGTAAAAACGAGGTAGGTGTTAGTTTAACATGTGTTAGCAGGTCAAATTAAAGACAAGCTCCCCACTAGGCTGTACCTTGACCTTTTAACAATGGTGAAGATTACACACTGTCTTGGCTTCATTAGTTTTTTAGTACATGTTCCCTAACACACTGTGAGAAACACCTTTTGTCTAGTGTGGACATACCCTGGACCAGCAGACTGGCTATGCTGAGTCAAGTTGACAGCACCAGAATATAAAAGTAGCCAGCAGTGGGTTATCTATTGGCTTCCCTTTGTATAGAATAATTAATTACTATAATGATCAGTTTCCCACTAATTTGTCATAATCATCATCAAGGTAAATCCCACAGGACTGTAGCCTTCTTGCAGATTGAACACCAGCCATATCAATCTCCAGTTAAATCCTTCAGATGATTTGACAGGACATTCAGTCTGTGTCCTTCAAGGGTGAGTTTATCAGACGACTGAAGCCTTTGGTGACCCTTTATAAATATGCTTTGGAATTTGTTTGTCTTCTATCCTAATAGATCCACAGTAGAAAACACCTGAAACCAGACCAGTGCTGATGGAAGAGATTGCTGGTTTTGGCTACAAAGATCCTCATTGCTGATCTTGTCCTGCCACTTAGTATGGAGAAACTGATATAGGAAGGTTGCCCCCTTCCCACTATTTAGCATCATATTAAAATAAACAAAGTAAATACAAATCAATGTGGCCAAATTAGGATTAGAATGAACAAGTGGTTATTAACATTTCGACTTTGCACTACTCTGATCATCTCACCTGACCTCCTGCATCACACAGACACTTTGGGAATTGCTAGGTTATGAAAGAGAGACATGGGGGACATTTTCAGAAATGATTGGGTTTTAACCCTATATTTAGCCAATTTGTCCCCTCTGGAAAAATACCCAGAAAATTCAGCTGTCCTGTGAAGAGTTGTCGTGCCAGAACTGAGACGGTAGGTTATCATCACGTTGTGTTAGAAAGGCAGTTCAGTCATGCTTTTTGTGCATTTTTTCAATGCACAGCTAAGTACTGAGTAGGGATGTAAACAGCTAAATGTTTAAATGGTAAGCAGCTGAGTTACTATTTACTAATTAGTTTAAATGTTGCCCTGGGGGAGGAGGGGAGGCGCTGAGCCCAAAGCAGCTCCCTACTAACCAAGAGCTGCCCAACTGTGGCACTGCACATGTGGAGGGGTGGGGGTGCCATGCTGGGCTCGGCTCAGCTCTTCCATGCTGAGCAAGAGCTGCCAGCGCGGCTTCCCTGCCCTGCATGTTTAACTGTTTAAATGTTCTATTTTTAGAACGTTTTAAATAGATTATTATTTAAAGGAATTTTTACATCCCTAGTACAGAATCATGACTAATGACCACAGAGACAGGAGTTGGAGTACAGTTCTCTCAGGAGGTTGTTGCTGCCCTCTGCTGACTTCAGGACTCTTTACACCTGCTCCCAGCATTCAAGATCCCTCTGCCAACAGAATTTTCATTTCTTATTTGTTTTAACACAATGGCCATGAGAATGGAACTGGGTCTTATTGAGCTAGGTGCTGTA
Organism: Emydura macquarii macquarii; assembly: GCF_026122565.2. Lineage (NCBI taxonomy): Eukaryota > Metazoa > Chordata > Testudines > Chelidae > Emydura > Emydura macquarii. Next base: position 7,406 of record NW_027133067.1, read on the forward strand.
TAAACACAGAAAAAACAGACTATCCCTGTTTTCTTTTTCTAGTAAGATGTCTTCATAATATTTGTGAGTCTAAGGGTGAATAGTTTCCCATGGGGTAAAGCATGGAGACTTGGAGCAGGGAGCCACTTTTGCACCCAGCTGAGGGAACCAGAGTTCCTGGAGACCTGACCAGAGAGCCACTGCCCCCATCCAGTTGCCTGGAGCCGCTGACACCAGGGAACCCATAGTCCCGAATGAGACCCAGACAGCTGCGTCAGGAGACACAATAGGAAGTAGCCCAGGAAGACAGAGTGAGTGGTATCTCCCGCCTGCAACCGGTCAGCGTGTAGAGATGGGATCCCCACTAACACTGGATGGTGTTATGCTGGATTCCTTTTAATTGCTTGTATTCAGAGAGAGAAATCAGCACAGGATCACAGACAGATGCAACGCAGGGAGCATCTCTATTGAACTAACACTAAAAACCAGGACTGGATGAGCTATCCCCTAATTGTCTAACTCTATTGCTATGGCAACAAGCTAAGCTCTGTTGCTCTGGCAATCTAGGCAATTAGGCAAGCCACAAAATACACAACAGGTGGGGACCACTCCTGTCATGGACAGGACCCTGGGCTGGGACGCGATGGAGTCAGGTGGGCCCATTTTTCCTTAGCCCTCCTGCCACCCTCCCTGAGGTGACAGCAACCCCTTATTTGAGCTTCAGACAGCAGAAGTGCACAATTCCCTGCTGTCACTATAGACTGCTTATTTGCCCCTCCCTGCCTGAGGGCCAGGACTACAGACTGCATATTGCTTTGCACCCCTGGGCAGTGATATTGACTCTGGCCACTAGGCCATACAGCCCTGACTCAAAGGCAACTATTGATTCACGGCCCTGACTCGAGAGCAACTATTGACTCTAGCCGCTAGGCCACACAGCCCTGACTCAAGGGCACCTATTGACTTTGGCCACTAGGCCATGCTGCCCCAGCGCTAGGGGAAGCCACCCCATATCAGATTCTTGAGACTTACGGCCGGGAGGAAACCAGCCTAGTGGACTGTACCTGTGAGGACACCCCATTCCATCCTTCACCCCCACCAAACTTCTCCACTGGGGATGGATGGTGTGGATTTACCCTGGAACAGAGGCCTTGAAGCACCATTTTGACAACAAGCACCAATAATGTGTCTTTCTATACAGCACTCTGCCATGCTTTATTAACCTGCCACCTTGGAAGAAAATTTTGATGATTCCTGACTATGATTCATAGCCTGGAAATGATCCAGTTGCCACTGCGTATTAATTTCAGCAGCAGTTACCATGTGTAGGAGACAAATAAAGATTATCATTCAGAGAGTGTGTTTTTATTAAAAAACAATTAACAACACACACAAAATGCTTGCTGGGAAGGGAGATAACAGTGAAGGGCAGAATAGGCTCTCACAGCTGTGTGTAAGTCCAGCTATCATTTTGGAAGTTGTCTGAAGGGGTGGAGTGAATGGGGTACTGAACGAGGCTGGGAGATTGGAAAGACTGTGTGGGAAGAGTTTGAGGAGGGCATGGCAAGCAGATCTGTATCAGCTGTGAGGAAGGAGAAGTGATCACGCATGAATTCTGCCTGCAGCATGATTATGGACTTCAACATTCCCATTTGGTACTCCATCAATTTTATCATCCACTCCTGGCCCATTAAAATTTGTTCCTGGCTCTCCTTTCTGTCCTGCGTTTATATTTTATAATTATAATTTAAAGTCTCTCTCAACGCCCTGTATACTTGTTTTTCAGCCTCTGAGGTTTGGAACACCTTTTGAAACATGTCCTCCTTGCTCCTCCTTGGTCGCTTCCTTAACTGGCGGAAGCACTTTGCTGATGTGTAGGGGGTTCCCCAGAAGGCTACATGTGCAGGAACACAAGAAGCAACCAACAGATGCATAATTGTTAGTGAACTCACAGCATAGATTCATTATAGTAAAATACACCTCTTCTTAAATACAAATCAGTTTCTCACTGTCCCTTGTCAAGCACACAGCTCGGTGAACACCCTTAACATGGTGAGTTTGGCCTGATGGGGTGGCACTCAAGATGGGGCAAAAGGTGTAGGTGGTTTTGTGAGGCACTGCAGGCAATTAGAGACAAAATTCTGCCACTATTTTCCACAGGTGGGTTCATAGAAACTGATATCTGTGAGGCCTTGCACCCCATGTTCAACCATATAGTATAATTGTGTATTGTGTAGTGCAAAGTATGTCATATAAGGTGTTTTTGGAATGTTCGTGATGTACTGAGCATTATTGCTACAGTAGTATGTTTGTTGCAATGTCGTGTATGGGTATGAGGTTTCACTATATAATATTCACAAAGATGTGTCCTCATAGCTTGAAACATATCCAAGAAAAATTCTCCAGGAGCAGGGGGGCAGTCCACACCTCATCAAGGCATGTATAAGACAAACCCAGGTCAGCTTTCCACGAACAAAGGGCTGGCCTGGGCATCAACAGAGAATCAATGGAACTCTCAAGTGAGTCACCTCCCTTCCCTTGGCCAGCTTGGAACCACAATGAGGTAATGCTTACTGACTCAGCACATGGATGAAACCATACAAGGACACTGCTTGTCACCTGACCAGGGAGGTGGAGAGGGGGGGACGGGCAAAGACGCAGAAGGGAGAAAGAACATTTTTAAAAGGGGAGACATTTTCCATGCTCTCTCTCTTCCAACTCCATCTACAAACACTACCAAGCAACTTAAGTGTTGACCAAAGGGGAGACTCTTGCTGAAGGGAAACCAGCCAGCCTGTGGTGAGAATCACCTACGTTTGTAAGGTTGCTGAAAGTGTTAAACTTAGTTTAGCCTGCGTTTTGCTTTTGTTTTGTCTTGACCAAATCTGACTTGTTATCCTTTGATTTATAATAACTTAAAATCCTTCTATAATTAATAAATGTGTTTGTTTGTTTTACCTAAAGTAGTGCATTTGGTTTGAAATGTGCTGGGGACTCCGTTTGGAGTAGCAAGTCTGGAGCATATCAATGTCTTTGTTAAGCTGATGAACTTATATGAGTTTACACTGTTCAGTGGGTGTAATTGAACATTGTAAAATGGAGGTTCCTAGGGTTGCATCTGGGATGGGGGTATGGCTGGGATCATTCTATTGTATAATCCAAAGAGCGGCTGACTAGAAGTACTCACTCAGTTTGCAGCAGTTTGTTTGCTCGAGGCTGTGCATGAACAGCCCAGGAATGGGGGCTCTCACAACAGAGCAGGGTAAAGCGGGCTCCAGGAGTGAGGGATTGGGGTGACTCAGCCATTCACTAGTCCAGATTGTACCAGGGGAAAGTCACAGTGGTGCAGCAAGCAGAGGATATGTACACCTCGTTACTCTGAATGAAGTTTACACTTTAAACATTGATAGTTGTGATTTTAAGTGAGTTTTAAGTGTGGTGGCTAAAAACAGTCAGAAAATAAGAAAACTGTGATCTCTTTCTATTATTTTATTTCAGGTGAGAGAAATAAGAACAGGAAAATCTAAAAATGTCTACCAGTGAGGCAACTACAAAGCTAGAGCTAGCCAGACTTGAGGCAGAATAGAAAGCAATGGACCATGAGTTTCAAGTGTGGCAGGTAGAAATGAAGCTTAAAGAAACAGCTGTGGCCAAGGAAACTGAGGAAACTGCACAGCAGCATATCTTAGAGCTGAAGCAGCAAGAAGCAACTTTTACTGCAGACAGAAAAGCTGAGAAGAGAGTCATGGAGGAGGAGGAGTGGGAGAGAAGATACCATCTAGAGATGATGGAGAGACATGGGAGGATCCCAGGTACCCCAACATCTCCCTCCACTCCTAAAACCCTCAGCTTTGACAAGTTTTGTCCTGCTTACAAAGAGACAGACTGCACTGAGGAGTACTTCACTACTTTTGAAAAGTTCTGTGGGGTACACAAAATTCCTGAAGATGAGAAAGTTCCCACCCTCATTGCAAAACTGTCAGGCTTTGTCTGTATTTAACTAAACGCCAATTGCGGAAGCCTTGACCTAGGCTGAATTTAAGAGGGCTGTTTTGCAAAGGTTTCAGATTACTCCTGAAGTGTATAAAATGAAACGTAGAAATCTTAAGAGGGGTAATGTCATGAGTCACAGCGAATATGCTTATAAATTGTGTGATTTGTTAAAGAAATAGGTGAAGGGAAAAGGTGTTGAAACTTATGACCAATTATTTGACCTCATTGCCCAAGAAAAGTTTTTAAGCATGTGTACAGATGATGTGAGGAATAGCCTGTGGGATAAAGATTTGAAAGCTCTGATAGAAATGGCTGCAATGGCAGATGCCTTTGAACAAGCGCAGATGTCCATGGACCATAAGCCTCAGAAGGAGAGACATAAATCCAGTTTTAAAGGGGGATCCCATTTACCTCTGTGAAGGAGGGTGTATGCAATCAACCCCCCCACCCCCCAAGAACCACTCCACTCCTTGAAAACCCCACCGTAAACCACCAGTGAAGAAGGAGGGCCCAAGGAGGTGTTATCAGTGTAACTCCACTGAACATGTGAAGAATCACTGTCCTGGGTGGAAGGAAGCTACAGGTGAATGCTGTAATCCTGGCACCTGAAACCCTGGAGGTACACACAGTTTAAATGATTGGCTTTGTGGGTGTTGGTTTTGCAGGAGGATATAAGGAGTTTATCAAAGATATCAAGATAAATCTGTAGTCTGTAGAGTGGAGGGACTCTGGTGCACAACTTCCTCTAATCAGGTCGAGCTGGGTCCCAGAGAGTGACATGTTATCTGGCTAGAAGGTATTGATCAAATTAGTGGAAGGTGATAGGATTTGAGTACCCAGGTCAGGTAGAGCGTGAAGGCTTGGGAGTCGATCTAAGGGTGGGAGTACTGGACAGAATCCCTGCCAAAATGTTAATTGGGAATGACTTTCCACAGGTGACTGAGGCTATTAGAGTGGTGACCTGCAGCCAGCAGGAGCATTATGATGGGACCCAAGAGGGAAAGCTAGAGGAATGGGAGGGAGTCTCCTGGACTCCTCTGCAGCAGGAGGAAGCAGCGTGCTTCCAGGTGTAGGGATGGTTGAGGCCAGCTCCTACACTGCAGCTGGAGGCAGCGTCTCCTCAGGGAAGGTGGAGTGTGGATTGCCTGTCGGAGGAAACTGACCAGGTTGTAAGCTGCCAGAAAGTTGCAGCTGAATAAGGGGCAGACCCCACTCTAAGGTGCATAGGAAGATGTGTCCCAGAGGGGAACCCAGAGAAGGGTGATGGAAACTTACAACCCACTGAAGAGAAGGGTAGGAATTCCTTTAACCCTGTAGCAGTGGGAGTCCTTATCTCACCAGAACCTGAGGCACCAAAATCCTAAGCCATTCACCAGTCCAGATTGCACCAGGGGAATGTCACAATATCTCACTCCTGAGGGTAAGCAAGATGCAACTTTTGCATGTGAGCAGCTTCAAACCAGATCCATATGCTGCTCGTCTGTGTACCGCTTTGGTCACTGCACAAGTGATTGCTGATTGGTGCAGAAGAGTTTCCTACAACGAGGGAAGGCACAAAGCAGCTCTGCCAACGAACCTTTGGCAGAGGATTGGCGAGTACCTCCAGAACAATTTCCTAGCGATCTCTCTGGAGGATTCCCATGTAATCTCAGTGTGCATTAACACTTTTCTGCAACACTGCTTAGCTTCACAGGGGAATGTGAAGTACACGCAAACACAACTAATTTTGTACATTTCTATCCCTTCACCCACTTCTAGAATATAACAAAGCAAAAGATAGCTCTACCTCATATAACCAAGCACCTTCAACTCAAAAAGACCATATACCAGACCTCCCCTCTCTTTCATCACACATGCCAGAGACGGAGGGCTGGGACTGGCTCAAACCCTCCAGAATCAAGAAGAGGTCCTGGCTCCACACAGTATCAGACAACCCTCTCGCCAGTCCCATCTCTTCCTTCAACTCAATCTCCTTGTCCACAACTTCGTCCTCGGGGTTGAGTCTGCTGTCCACTGACTCCAGCCGTGCCAAAGCATCCAAGGTGCTTTTGGGGTGAATGTTGGATCACCACTGAGGATGATGTCCAGATTCTTATAGAAGTGGCAGGTCTTCAGCGCAGCACCAGAGAGATGGTTTGACTCTGCGGACGGTTGAGGTGGGAGACCCCCAAGACCCTCCTCGAACAAAGACTTGAGTGCGTAGTTCTTTGAAGTGGTTTATTATGAGCAGTTCGGAGAAGTGATGGTTACCAAAACGGTTCCCAAATACTTCTGCCTTACAATTACACAGCAATATTTTTATACAGAGTTACAAACAAAGCAGACAAAGAATGACGTATTTAGTATTTTTCCCTTACTTCACACTAACTTATTTTTCCAGGTCGGGATGCAGCTGCAGCATTCCTTCGTTATCTTTAACTGACTCTTCTGCCTGGTAACTCTTAGCAACTATCTATTTGAGCTCACTAGTGCTGTCTTTGCTTAATAGTACTGCCAAGGCCAATGGCCACTAGGGATACCAAAATGGAGTTTTAAAACTTTTCCCTTTCACAACTCCTTTGACTTGTGGTATGCCTGCCTTGCCTCCTTTATCTTCACATAGCACTGATGCATGTCCCATTCTTAAATCTTCTCTAACATGTCACAAGAAATCCTACTGAAGCTATTGACGTTCCTATGGCTGGAGTAAAGCTGGGACTGCACAGCCTCCTCTCCTCATATACTCAACAGATCCAACAGCTCTGGTGTGCTCCAAGCAGGAGAGCATTTGCTGCATGGAGCCACCATGGTCAGCTGGGAAGATATGATGTGAGCTCTCCACAATGAGCAAACAGGAAGTGGAATTTTAAAAATTCCCAAGCCTTTAAAAGGGGAGGGGTGGATGCCTGTTTACTGGGGTGCAGGGCAGCGAAGTTCGAACTGCTGACCAGAGCTGCCAGGTTGGCCATTGTGGGACACCTCCTGGGGGCATTTACAGTGACATAAACAAGAACAGTTATACACTGAAACTTTGTTGATATAACTTTGCAAGAAAAAGCTCATCGGGTGGTTTTATTTGGTCAGCAAAGCAGGAGAGTTTTGTCTGCAGAAGGATCATTGTAGGGTGTACACTTCCACTGCTTTGTCAACAAAAGCTGACTCTTGTCGACAAAACTGCCTTGTCGCCTTTCACCACTTTAAACATTTTCTTGGCAACTTCACACCAATACAGAGAAAATGTTATCCGCTCTCCATTGTTACTGTAACAATCATATTGCATGTGGGTATTGTAACACCTACTTCTTTAGCTAGGCTTGTGTATATGCATGTAACATAATCTTGAACTGTGATTGTCACATGACCTGGAACATTATTTCTTTGGCTCCGGTGTTTAGGCCTAGAACACCATATTCTTAAAACACAATTAAAAGGAATCACTAGTTTGTTTTGCTGGCCTTTGTTTAAGATGCCATTGCTTTTAAGAAATGGATTCTATCTACTTTTACCACTTATTATTTTGGTTTCTTGTCTTTAGTTAAGAGATCTTTGATATTAAGTGGAATTACAGTGTTTGTGCCCAAGCTTACTTTTAGTGAATTTACCTGTGGTTATATGGTACAGTTTCTTTAAGGGTGGTTACTGAATTACATTAATTATGCTGGACTATTCGCCTACCTCAGTTGAATCAGAATAGCCCTTGATGGTTTTAGTGTTCTAAGTAACTGACTGAATACCATTGTTGTTACTGCTTGTGGCTTATTGAATTTTTAACTCAATTCCAAGAATACTACTCTTTTCAACATTGTTTATCACATCTTATTTTAATATTATCTTATATTCTTGACTTTCAAACTTGATTAGAATGTTTATTTTTAAGTATTATTAATACACTGTGTCATTCAATTATTTACCTTTCTTTCTATATGGTGTAACGTGTTTGCATACCATTTATCAGTTATTGGTTTGTTTACAGTTTTCTTTTGTTATATTAGTTATTTCAAAATAAATTTATTTATTTCAAAATCAAGTTCGGTCATTAAATTTGGTGGCATCCCTTAATAAAAAAAACTAAACAAAAAAACCTCTAGGGGAAAAAATTGTGGGACCACCCTGTGGATTAAGCTAGTAATTTGTAATTATCAGTAATTTCATATTTTGATTTGTTTTGCCCCTGAACTCCTCTTATGTGAAACAATTAAATAATAATTCCATCTAACTGATTTTTTCTCCCACTTAACAGTTTGATAATTGCTCCACACCTTATTCATCGATTCCAAGGCCACAAGAGACCATTATGATCATCTAGTCTCACTCCTGTATAACACAGGCCACAGAACTTCCCCAAAATAATTCCTAGATAAGAACTTTTAGAAAAACATACAATCTTGATTTTAAAATTGTCAGTTATGGAGAATCCACAATGAACCTTGGTAAATTGTTGCAATGATTAATTACTCTCACTGTTAACTTGTCTAGCTTCAATTGTCAGCCACTGGATCATGTTATATCTTTCTCTGCTAGATAGGAGAGTCCATTATTAAATATGCGTTCCTCGGGTAGATTCTTATAGGCTTTAATCAAATCACCCTTTAACCTCTTTCATAAGCTAAATAGCTTGAGCTGCTTGAGTCTATGAACATGTTTTCCAATCCTTTAATTATTTTTGTGACTCTTCTTTGAACACTCTCCAGTTTATCAACATCCTTCTTGAATTTTGGGCATCAGAACTGGACAGAGTATTCTAGCAGTAGTCACACCAGTGCCAACTACAGAGGGAAAATAACCTTTCTACTCCTACACAAGATTTCCCTGTTTATGCATCCCAGAATCACATTAGCTCTTTTGAGCACAGCATCACACTAGGAGCTCATGTTCGGCTGATTATCCAGCATTACCCCATAATCTTTTTCAGAGTCACTGTTTCCCAGGATCGAGACCCACATCCTATAAGAGGGGAGAATGGGCTACGGGCAGGGGCAGAAGCTGGGGCGGTAACAGAGATGATTATTGGGGGGTCCATGCTCCTGCTAGGTCCCCCTTGTGAACACCCCTGATGTCAACTCAACACTATCACCTTTATCAACCAAACTTGTAATTTCATCAAAAATATCAATTTAGTTTGGCAGGATGTATTTCCCATAAACCCATGTTGAGTTGCATCAATTACGTTGCATTGGAATGTATTGGAGACAACTTTGGAATGCAGAAGGTGAAGAAAGCGATGAGGGGAGACATTATTCTTGATTCTCCCACAGTAGTCTTGCCAGCGAATTAAAAAAGTATAGGTCAGATAAAAGGATAATAAGGTGAATAGAAAGCTGTCTAGATCATTGGGTTCAACAGGCAGTTATCAACAGCTCAATGTCTAGTTGGCAGCCGCTATCAAGCGGAGTGCCCCAGGAGTTGGTGCTGGGGCTGGTTTTGTTCTACATATTCATTAATGATCTGGAGGATGGGGTGGATTGCAACCTCAGCAAATTTGTAGATGACACTAAGCTGGAGGGAGTGGTAGATACCCTGGTGGGCAGGGATAGGATACAGAGTGACCTAGACAAATTGGAGGACTGAGCCAAAAGAAATCTGATGAGGTTCAACAAGGACAAGTGCAGAGTTTTGCACTTAGGACGGAAGAATCCCATGTACTGCTACAGACTGGAGATTGACTAGTGAGGCAGCAGTTCTGTAGAAAAAGACCTGGGGGTACAGTGGACAAGAAGCTGGATATGAGTCAACAGTGTGCCCTTATTGCCAAGAAGGCTAATGGCACATTGGGCTGCATTAGTAGGAGCATTGCCAGCAGATTTAGGGAAGTGATTATTCCCCTCTATTCGGCACTGGTGAGGCCACATCTGGAGTACTGTGTCCACTTTTGGTTCCCCCACTACAGGAAGGATGTGGACAAATTGGAGAGAGTATAGCTGAGGGCAACAAAAAGGATTGGAGAGCTGGAGCACATGACTTATAAGGATAGATAGAGGGAACTGGGCTTGTTTAGTCTGCAGAAGAGAAAAGTGAGGGGGCATTTGATAGCAGCCTTCAATTACCCAACTTTTGTAAACTCAGAGAATAGGTAGGTAAGATCCCGTGGGAAGCAAGTCTAAGGGAAATAAGCCTTCAGAACAGCTGGCAGTTTTTAAAAGAGATATTATTAAGGGCACAAGAGCAAACTATACCAATGAGTAGGAAAGATAGGAAGCATGACAAGGAGGTACCCTGGCTTTACCAAGAGATTTTCAATGACCTGAAACTCAAAAAAGAGTCATACAAGAGTTGGAAACTAGGTCAAATTACAAAGGATGAATACAAAAAAACCCACCACAACACAAGCATGTAAGGACAACATTAGAAAGGCTAAGGCACAAAACAGGATTAAACTAGCTAGGGGTATAAAGGGTAACAACAAAACATTTTACAAATACATGGGAAGCAACAGGAAGATCAATGACAAGGTAGTCCCATTACTAATTGAGGGGAGAAAGACAATAACCAAAATCGCAGCAATGGCAGAAATGTTAAATGTCTTTTTTATTTCAGTTTTCACCAAAAAAATTAGTAGTTATTGGATGACTAATAGATATAACATCAGTGTAAGTGGGGTGGGATCTCAGGCTAAAATTGGAAAAGAATTACTTAGAGAAGTTAGATGTCTTCAAGTCTGCAGGGCTTGATGGAATACTGTTACCCAGGGCTCCTCGACCCAGTAACTTTTAGTCTCTGCTAGTCAGTATCAGGAAATAAACCAAAGGAAATGCAGTACTTCCGCCTGCTATACGGCTAACACAGACAAATCAAATCCAAGAGCTTTTAACTTTAAAGCTTTACTTTATTGTCAGCCAGAAACTCCCATTAGAATGCCTTTGCTGAAGTCTCCACTTAAGCACATACAAATACAATAGGTATTAGAGTGCCCCAAAAATTGATAGTTACCCCCACAAGTCTGAGGCTGTCTTCGGGTGAATCAGTCACAGATTTCTGAGTGGCCAGTCCTTCCATCTGCACCTAGATATCCTTCCAAATGTGTCCACAAAGCGATTCCCCTGACTCAGACTCTCTAGCTTCCTCTTTTACCCCAAAAGTACAGAGATGTCAATCAAGAGAATGTTACATAGCTGACCAAACAAGTCAATCACTAGGCACAAGGAGTTATAGAGAGATGTCACTAAAAATATATATATTGTTAAGCAAGCAGTCTTAAGCTGTTAGTCTGATAGTTAAAGTTCCCCATACTGAGAATTCTAAAATATATCCAGATTTCCTGTTTGCCTCAGCATATTCAGAGAGAGAACGCATAAAGCCAGACTCACTTCATGTGTTCATTGTTTACCCCACCTCTCCTGGTCTGCCTAGTTATACTAAGTTCCTGCAAAGGCCTGAAAATAGCTAAAAACAGCAAGCAGAATAATTGGTAGTCCATCCCAATAATTGGCAATGGCTTAGACACTTGACTGGTTGCTAAAATGTCCCTGTTCAATACCTCCTAGAACAGTGTTGCACAACCTTTTAAACAGCAAGTACCTGCTAACTTCTGAAAATTTTAATAAGTACCCCAACACTCAAATTTTCCACAAGATTTTATATTTACAGACTAATGTGAGCCACATGTTGGAAGAAGGGCTGAGTATATAAGGCCGTGATATGTCAGATGTCAGATCTAGTGTGGATCGGGTTACCGCCTTTACACCAGGGGTGCGCAACTCAAGTATGTACCTAGGCTAGAATGAAGTTGGCCAAAGCTAGGAGGCTTTGAGCGGCATGCCAATGCTGGGGAATATAAAGCGCCGTGCCAAATTTTATGCCATAGATTTGAAAGGAGGAAGGGGTGAGAGAAGGACGGCAAGAGAGAGAGACAGGAAAAGAGGGCAACTGGTGAAATCTGGGGCTGTCATAGTTGTCAAAATCAGCTAGAGCAGTGAAATTGACAAGTTTTCTGGGCACTGGGCTTTGAGCCAGGGAGGGAGGCTACCACCTGGGCAAGTTGTAGGCGGCTGCCACCTGGCGTCTACCACCCAATCCGAGCTTGGGCAGAGGAGGCTTCTGCATTGGCTGGGACCCAGGGATGTGGGCAGGCGGATGCTGCCCATCTTCAAGCCGGGGTGCTGGAGGCTGTCCTTCGGCTTGGAGCCAGGGCGCGGGTGGCTGCCACCCATCTGAGAGGCCAGCTCGCGAGATGCAGGAGGCTGCCACCGAGCTCCCACCTGGGAGCTGGGACCTGGCGGGAAGTGGGGGTGCTGCTTTCCGCCTCCCCCAGAAGCTAGCAGCTGCCACCTGCCTCCCAGCTGGGAGCTGTGACAGGGCGGAAAGTGGGCGGCTGCAGACCGGCTTCCCCAGAAGTCAGCAGCTGCCGCTCTCTTCCCCTTCACTCTGTTTTTCCCCGGGTACCCCCTGCCTGTATCTCGTGTACCCCCAGGGGTACCACAGGCTGAGAAACTATGTCCTAGCATACTTAAAGCAATGGCTGAAGAGATCTCTTAGCTGTTAGCGACTGATTATCTTTGAGAAAACATGAAAGCCAAGAAAGATATTTGACAACTGGAAAAAGGCAAATATAGTACCTGTCTATAAAAAGAGGAATAAGGACAACCCAGGTAATTATAGATCACTCAGCTTAACTTCGGTACCCGGAAAGCCCATAATCAAAACAATCAATTTGTAAGCACCTAGAAAATAATAAGGTGATAAGTAACAGTCAATATGGATTTGTAAGGAATAAATCATGTCAAGCCAACCTAATATCCTTCTTTGACAGGGTGACAAGTATTGTGGCTGGGGGAAGCAATAGATATGATATATCTTGACTTTAGTAAGGCTTTTGATACTGTCACTTATGACCTTCTCATAAACAAACTGGAGAAATACAGCCTACCCTAGATCACCCTGCCGGGGAGCAGCCAAGCCCTGCAGCAGCCTGGTAGCTACAGCAACTGTAAACAGTGAATGTGACCTCCAGGTGGTGGAGGAGCCAACTTGTCTTGGAATGGTTATCTCATTACAAGAAGTAATTGTCACTGTTCACACATTGTCACCTCCTAATCAATGGTTGTGAATAGGCCTCATCTACTCTAACTGAATGGACTTTGCTAATACCTACCCTCCCCATTGTTGTTCCTTACTCTTGGATGTATATATATACCTCCTATCTGTGATTACCATTTCTTGCATCTGACGAAGTGGGTTGCAGCCCACAAAAACTTATGCCTGCATAAATGTATTAGTCTTTAAAGTGCTACAGGACTCTCGTTGTTTCAACTTGTCTCTGTGTTCCTGCTTCCCATGGCTCTTCAGAGAGACCTTACCTTGGGGAAGGCAGATCAGGAACTCAACAGTCCCTCTGGAGTCCCACGCTCACTATGCTCTGGCCAGGAGGGAGTCAGGGAGCTGCTATGGGGTGCACCTCGGCAACCGAATACCACAGCTGCCTTCACTGACAAGAGCCACCTCCAGAGCTGCACACACCTGTCCTGCATGTCTCCAGAAGCATTGCCCAGAGACCCTGAGGAGACTGCAGTGGAGGGCGCTGATTCCTGCTAACAGTGCAGATGCAAAACCAAGGTGATGCATCTCACTACCCTTAGTAACATCAGGGCAATGTAGGTAGGGGCTGCTGCTTTGTCCCCCCTCCTCAATCTCTGCCCAGGCTTTGGAGGTTGTCATGGACACACACAAAAATTGCTGGTGGCCACATGAAGCCATAGTGGCTGTATTTGAGAACCATTCACTTTGATGAACCTACTTTAAGGTGGGTGCACAACTGGCTGGAAAACCATACTCAGAGAGTAGTTATCAACGGCTCACAATTGAGTTGGAAGGGCATATTGAATGGGATGCAACAGAGATCTGCCTTAGGTCCAGTTCTATTCAATATCTTCATAACTGATTTTGGGTAAAGACAGAGAGATTATACTTGGTAATGACTGCCTTGGAAAGAATACTGTGTAAAGGGATCTGGGGGATCATAAACTAAATATGAGTCAATAGTGTAACACTCTTGCAAAAAAAGCAAATATCATTTTGGAATGTATTAGCAGGAGTGTTGTAAGCAAGACACAAGAAATAATTCTTCCACTCTACTCTACACTGATAAGGCCTCAAATGTAGTAACATGTTCAGTTCCGGGCACCAAACTTCAGGAAAGATGTAGACAAATTCAAAAAAGTCTAAAGGAGACCAACAAAAATAATTATGGGTTTACAAACATGACCTATGTTCTTCTATGATTCTATAATTTACAAGGAAAGATTATAAAAATTGAATTTGTTTAGTGTGGAAAAGAAAAGATTGAACAGTGACATGATAACAGTTTTCAAGTACATAAAAGATTGTTATAAAGAGGAGGGTGATAAATTGTTCTCCTTAGCCACTGAGGACAGGATATGAAGTAATGGACTTAAATTACTGCAAGGGAGATTTAGGTTAGACATTAGGTAAGAGCAGACTGGATTAGACCTATCAAAATCCCTTCCAGTTCTACATTTCTATGATTCCCCTCCTTTAATTCTTTATTAATTGAATTCTGTATCAGCTGCTCTATTATCTTGTCTAGGATCAATGTCAGACTGAATAGCCTATAACTATTCTGGTCTAGTATTAAAAATTGTAAGTCTTATTAAAAATGTTTACTCTTATTAGCTTTCTTCTAGTCTTCTAGACCTTCTCCAGTGCTCCAAGACAATGAAGATCAACAGTAATCATATAGCAAGCGCCTCAGCTAGCTCTGTAAAATCACTTACATGAAAGTTATTTGGATCTCCTGATTTAAAAATATCTAACTTTAGTACCTGCTGTTTAACATCTTCCAGAGATACTACTAGTGGAATGGCAAGAGAGTTCTTACCACTATATGATGAGACTATATCTGCTTTTTTCCCCAAATACAGAACAGAAATATTTACTGAACACTTCTACCTTTTCTGCATTATCATTGATAATTCTGCCATTGCCATCTAGTAATGGATCAATACCATTATCAGATTTCTTTTTGTTCCTAAAATATTTTTAAACCTTCTTCTTATTGCCTTTAACTCAGCTGACCATAGATTTCACCTTGTGTCCTTTTGCTTCTCTTATCAATTTTCTACTATTCCTAACTTCCGGTTTTATTCATAACTATCAACATCCACTTCCTTCAATTTTTATATATTATTTTTATAGCTGCTTTCACTTCTCTAAACCAGGTAGGTTTTAAGCCAGCACAGTCTTCTTCTTAGATTGTGGGATTGTGGATTTTAGGACATCTAGTGTTGTTAAATGATCCCCAATTATCATTCCCATTTTTCTGACTAAATTCTTCCTACAAATTCATTTGGCTCATAATTGTTTTCAGCTTTGTGAAATTTGCCCTATTATAGGGTATCAAGTGTGTGCACACACACACACACTTTGTAATACACCCCTTTCACCTCCACAACGGAAAGAGAGATATTGTGTTGGAGAGGGCAGGAAGGGATTGGGGACCAGAATGGAAGGGATGGGTTGGATGGGAAGATGCATGGAACACATCATCAGTGTCTGAGTACCCCTCTGCAAAATTTGCTTCTGGGTCTGCTCTGCTGTCTGGTGAATTTCTCTGGCCAAAGAGGTTGGTTCCTCCATTGACTATTTCTCTTTCCTGGCTGACTTAGGGGAGGATAGTGCTTCATGGGTCTTAATGCCCCAGCAGGAAGTAGGTGTCACCCCTGCACAGTGCACTGAGTAGACAGAGAGAGCCTGAGACATCAGGCCTGCTGTAATGCTTAAGGCTGAACTAAAGTCAGACCCTGATGTTATAATACAGAATTAGCAAAAGTCAGGCTGCGAGCAGAAGTCAGGCCCTATTACAAAACATTCCTGCTTGCAAGTTCACAGAACGTGGCAAGAACATAGCTGGGATTGCAAAAAAATTCTTGCACATTCCTAAAAAGTGCTAGGCACAAGATACTCATGCAAACACATTCCAGAAGGATGGTACCAGAATACCCTGATGCCAAGTGTGGCATAAACACAGTCCCCAAAGATAACAAGGACAGATTGACCCCTCCTAAAGATAAGGTCAGGTTGACAGAATGATGGATAGAGATGTTTTGATCAAACCAACATGTACAAGGTAAAGAGTGATAATTAACTATGTCAAAGGGACAATATGTAACTTGTTTGTATCAGTGTATAAAGAGGAGTCTCAGAGGGGGTGTCTTTGTCTGGCCTGGGGAGAACGGAAAGCCCCACCATTCACTGAGTTGTGTTAGGATACAAAACTTAGGTTTGCATAAGTATTTAGGCCAACGTGAAAACTAAGGTCTTCAAGATATACATATAAACAAAGACATTGTGTGTTACACTTGCCTACTCACAACCAGATGGGTTTTTATTATTAATGTGAGAAGAGATAAGGGATGTAGTTCAAATGTTTTGAGGTATAGTGGGAGTTTGATATATGAATGTACAAATGAAGGATAGCTCTGACTCCTCTTCAAGACAGATACCACAGCAAGGTCAAGCAACTGGTTGGGAGGAGTGAGAAAGAAACACTAAAGGGTCATAAACTGGACCATGGCCAAACTATAACTTCACTCCCTACCCCTCCCATGGGGTACAAAAGAGGTAGTACTGAAGCCCCCTGTAACAAGGCGCTGTGGCCTTCCTAGGAGCCTGGGCCCGAGGAAGGGTCGCAACACCCCGCTGGACAGAACCAGGCCCTGCAGGCCCAGCCATCAGGAAGCTGAGGGGTGGAGCCAGGGCCAGGGAGGCAAATATAAAAGGCAGGCCCAGCAGCTCAGTTAGGTGGAAGTTGCTGCCAGAGGCAGATGTGTCTTCCCAGAGGCTGTAATCTAGGCCTGACCCAGGCCCTGCCATAGTTTGGAGCAACCACCTTGCCGACCAGAGCCTCCAAAGCCTGCCCGGAGTGCCGAGCCTGCGTGACCGGAGAAGGCCACTGAGCCCGTGTGACCGGAGACGGCCGACAAGCCTATGTGACTGGGTAGGGCTACTGGACCCTAGTAGCTGGTGGCAGCTACCCGAGCCTGCTGGGTGAAAGAAACCCCCTGAGGCTGGCCCTGACTTGGAGGAGCTGCTGGATGTGGAGGACCCACCAGAGTGGACTGAACCTCATGGGCTGGAGGAACTCCTGCCCTCCACAGATGACCCTGAGGAGTTCCTGGACCTGCCACCAGTCAATGGTGAGGGACTCACAGGATGCCCGCTCACTGCCTCCACCAGCAACCTGGAGGGAGATACATGGATGCAGGTACCCGGGGATTAGGTAGGAGGAAGTAGCCCAGGGACAGCTGACCAGAGAATGGCTGATTGTGACTGAGTCAGTCAGCACGTTGCAGCTGGATCCCTGCTGACTCAGTGGCAACAGCTTTGCCACTGATAGGGCAGTGGGGTCAGGTGGGCCTGCATCCCCTTTCCACTCCCCCTTCACTAACCACCCCGGGAGTGCTTGGCGTCCTCTAGACTGCTGGCCAGAGGACCCTGAGCTTTGCCAGCCCTGCCTGACTGTAAGGCTGGGGGCTATAGACCACTGTACCTGTCCCGCCCGCTTGAGGGCTGAGGGCTATTGCTTGCCGCACCAGCCCTGCCCGGCTTGAGGGCCGGGGGCTGTAGACTATACCTTTCCTGCCTACTTGAGGGCTGGGGACAACAGACTGCTCATCTGTCCTGCCTCGCCAGGGGGCCGAGGGCACCAGACTACTCACCACCCACCCACCCTGTTTGAGGGCTGGGGGCCATAAGACCTTGGTACTTTCCAGCCCCACTTGCGAGCCGGGGGCTAAAGACTCCGTTGCCTGCCCTGCCCTGTTTGAGGGCCGGGGGCAATAGACTGCTGGCCCATCCTGCCTGTTGGAAGGCCAGGGAGCCACAGACCCCTTACCAGCCCTGCCCTACGTGAGGGCCGGGGGGCTACAGACTGCCAGGGAAGCCCACCCCTCCTGGGGGCCAGGTTTACAGACTCAAACAGGGAGCTTATTCCCCTCAACAAAGGTGCTGTGGCCTTCCTCAGAGCCTGGGCCCAAGGAAGGGTTGTGACACAGCTGGCTGGACCATGCCACCAGCCTACACCGCCACACTCAAGACCCTCCAAAATGCAATATGATAATTACCAGAGGTGGGCACTACAGGTATAATTAAGCCTACCAAGAAGAAGGAAGGGGAGAGGGAGCTCTATGGGTTGTGACAGGGTCAGACCAGATGGCTATAGGAGAGTTGTACCATTTGGGTTCTGGGACATGGGTGAGCACAAACCTGCCCATGTTTAAAAGCCCCTCCCCCAGCCTAAAGGGAAGAGCCACTAAGCCCGGGACTCACTTGAAATTGGGGGTCAACAAATGGAAAAATAGGAACAGGTGTGAAGGTCAAAGGGTTAAACAGAGAGACCCTGAAGGGGACACTGAGCAGAGAACCCTGGACAGTGCCTGCTGCTCCTCAAAAGTGTCTAAAGGAGTCAGCAGATGCAGCCCAGAGGAAATGTGCCCGGATGTGTGATCGGACAGAGGAATGGAAATAGGCTCCATAGTCACAGAGCACCTCCGCAACCAATCTCCTCTCCCTGGTGTTGTAAAGGACAAGGATGCCCTCACCTCCTGAAATACATGCCAGGGGGGTTTGAAGGGTGGAGAGCCCTATGCACTGACCAAGAGCTTGGGGGTCCACCTGGCTCCCCTGGTTGTAGTTCAGGAGGTCTCTGATCTTGGTGACTCCTGCCAGGACCAGCCTTTGGTGCACCAGGGGGGATTACGCCACCTGCACACCAAGATGGGGACTGTGTAGCAGGGGCTCTGCGAGGATGTCCGCCCCTTCAGTGGCTGCCACTGACCTGGTTGCTGAAACCAGCCTCTAGGTCCGGAGGAGGTCCTGATAGAAGACCGGCAGCTTGGACAAGTCTCACGGAAGACCTCTCGAGTGGAGATAAAAGAGCTGCTGGTCATATCAGAGCCCTCAGAGGCAGCAGAGGAAGGTATATGCCTGCACTATAAAGGAGTCTCTGCAGGGCCTGGAGGTGGAAGGCATGGACCTGGCTGTAGATGCAGCACAGGCCCTGCAACCCTTCTTCTAGGGGGAGACTCAGGAACCCCGCAGAGACCCAGGTCAGTCCTGGCCAAAAGAACTCCAGAATTAGCTTCTGGAGGTAGGCAAGGAAACTTGGAGTTGGGACCAGGGTGCTGAGTCAGTGCCAGAGCATGGACAGGACCAGCTGGTTAAGCACCAGCGCCCTCCCCTGCAGGGAGAGGCACCAGAGAAGTCCTGTCCACCTCTGCAGCCGCTCAGATACCCTGCCCTCCAAATCCTGCTAGTTGTCCCGTGGAGAAGGATTGGTGGCAGAAAAGCAAATGCCCAGATAGAGCAGCAGACCCACATTCCACCAGATGGCCTGAAGTACAGGTGGGAGGGAGATCACCTGCCACCCAGCCCCAACCATCAGGCCAGAGCTCTTGACCCAGTTGACCAGGGCAGAGGAAGCTGCCAAGTAGAGAGCCTGGCAGGCCTCCACCCACACCAGGTCACCTGGGTCCTGGAC
This sequence comes from Emydura macquarii macquarii, assembly GCF_026122565.2. Lineage (NCBI taxonomy): Eukaryota > Metazoa > Chordata > Testudines > Chelidae > Emydura > Emydura macquarii. The sequence goes on from NW_027133067.1 coordinate 26,847, forward strand.
CATGAGGAGCATGTCATCGCCACACGCTGACAGCACCACCTGCAACTCTGGCTGATGGAGCACCAACCCCGTCAACCTCTTGCAGAGGAGATGGAGGAAGGGTTCGATGGCCAGAGTGTACAGCTGGCCTGATAGCGGACAGCCCTGACACACTCTGTGCCCAAACCTGACCGATTTGGTCAGGGTCCACGGGATGTGTCACCTTCCAGGCAGAGTTCTTGCCCTTCTTCTTTCCTCACCCCGGCCCTTCTTACCGGCCGAAGGCGCACACCCCAAAATGGGGGAGATGGAAGCCATGGCAGCAGCAGAGTCCCTGGAGTCCCTACCCAAGCCTACCCACTCCAATAGGGGTGGTGATAAGTGACGGCAGTAGCAGCAGCCAGGCCAGTCACCACAGGGAAGGGATGGGGGAGTGGGTTGGGAAAGGGGAACATCAGCATCCAAAGGGGTCCCACCCTCAGACACTCCCACTGTTCTGGAAGGGGGGTAGGAACAGGTCTGGGAGAGTAGGAGGAAGAGGAGGAAGGGGAGGGAGAGAGAGAGGGAGGAAATGGGGGAGGGAGTGGATAGGAGAGGGAGATCCAAACATTCCTCTCCCCTAGGCTGTAAGCAGGGGAGGAGGTCACCAACAAAAGGGAACATGGGGGTGCCAAGATAGGCAGGGAAGCAGAGGCAGCTCACTCAATAGTATGAGGTAGAACACCGGCTCCTCCTGCTGCATGGGGAGGGAAGGGGCTAAACCAGCATGGGGGCGTGCAGTGTGGTGGGGGGGTCAACTAAAAAGGAAGAGTTACAAGCGTGGGGGGGGGGTCAAGGGCACATGGGTCAAATGGGATTGAGTGAGGGGCAAACAGCAGAGGGTGAGGGGAAAAAAGGAAGGTAGATACTGGCCTGGGGCAGGACAAAAAAAGCTAATAAACAAATTGCAAAGGCTGGGGCAGGGCAGGTAACAAGCTAACACCAGGGGACTAGGGTGGGGCAAACAAACTGACCAGAGGAACCTTAAACAAAGCAGCAGGGGAAAGCAAACAGTCAGAAGGGAACGGGCAGTGCAGGCAGCCAGGGAAGCAGGGAAATGTGCTGCGGGGGTGGTGGGCAAGACAAAAGGCAGGAGGGAAGCCCACCAGTACGAGGCAGTTGGGGAAGGGAAGGGAAATCTCTCATTTCCTCCCTGCTTCCCTGTATGGCAGGCTATGGTGGCTGCCTACCAGCGAGCAGGGTGACCCTACAACCCGCCGAGGACATCAGTTGGCAGCTTCTTCACGGAGCCATGAGCATGTGCATGTACTTGGTGTGGTTCAGCCCGCGCCCCGACACCTGCCATTTCTGCAGCGTGAGGGAGACCCTGACACACAGTTACCTCGAGTGCGCCAGGCTGCAGCCCCTGTTCCAGCTCCTCCAGAACCTCCTGCTGAGGTTCTGGCTGCACTTTTCCCCACACCTGTTCCTTTATGCACACTCCATCCATGGCCCCACAAAATCGCGGGACCTTGTCGTCAACCTCCTCCTAGCGCTGGCCAAGGTGACTATCTAGAACACCAGGGAGAGGAGGTTGGCTGGGGGGGGGGTGTTCTGTGACTGTGTGGCCTAATTCCATTCCTCCATCCATTCACACATCCGGGTAGAGTTCCCCTGGGCAGCGTCCGCTGGCTCCCTAGACACCTTCCGGGAGCAGTGGGTGCTGTTTGGGGTTCTCTGCTTGGTGTCCCCTTCCAGTTCCCTCCGTTTGACCTTGTGACCCCCCATGCCCGCTCCTGTTTTCTCTTTTGTTGTCCCCCGTATTTAGTTGAGTCCCAGGCCCAGTGATTCCTCCCCTTAGGCTGGGAGAGGGGCCTTTAGCAGTGTGTGGACTTGTGGTCGCCCACTTCCTGGAACCAAATAAGAGTGGAGAGCAGGGCAGAAGGTGGGGGGAGGAGGGTCTGGCTTGGGTGGTGGTGACCTGCTAAACACTACCGCAGCAGCAAGGCAGGTGCTCTGGATCCTGCAGTAGCGCCACACCTACAAGAGAGTGTATAGAGGACAGGTCTAGCAATCTCAGGATCAGCAGAGCCCTTTTCCATTTGTATTTTAACAGGGGTTACTTCAGGTTAATTAGGACACCTGGGGCCAATTGAAGACCAGCCCAGAGCCTGTTAATAGCCTCCCCTCAGACTGATGGGTGAGGTGAGGTGAGGTATAGAAGTGGACAATAACTCTGGAGAACACCATAATTATGGAGATGAGAGAAACCCTGTCCAAACAGAGCTGAGGACCATTCTAGGTCTGGATGCCCAAGGGAAAAGACCTTGCCAAAGGGGGAAAGAATGAACTGGGGGCTTGGTTCAGCATTGACACACCTGGAAGGGCTACCAGAGACTAAAGAAGCTCCCCAGGCAAGGAGGCCAAGAGTGGCCTGCAGAAGGTGGGGCATGGACAGTGAACCAAAAGAGTATGGGGAAGTAACCCGGGGAAGATAGTAGCTTTCTTGGAGCCAGCAGCATGAGGCTGGTACTTGTAGGGTCCCTGGTTTGGGGCCTGGAGTAGATGGTGGGACCAGGTCCTCCCTTTCCCCACACCAGTTCACTGGAGCAGCCAGCACCACAGCAAAGCGGAGAGGGACTAGCAGGCCCAGAGATGGGACAGAAAGCCAGAGGGGTGGGTGGCCATCTTGAAAGACAGAATTACTCTCATCCGCCATTAGAGGGGGAAATTCTGAGGGACACAGGAGTACCCCAGCCTGTCGCTAGAGGGAAGCACTAGACTCCTTGAGGCAGAGAAGACGCTCTGTCACCGGATGCATAGAACTATGGTTAGGGGGAACAAAGTGCCATCTGCATATTGAGCTATGGTTATGGGAAAAGTGGCTGTGCTGGTGTGAAGAGCTATGATTTTATGCTTGCTTGTTTTGCTCCAATAAACTCATCGCATTGCCTGCATTTTGGACTCTAGCCTGCTGCTTTCTATCTGCAAACATGTCTGGGAACTGAAAGATGGGGCAGGGGAGCACTAACAGCTGGTCCATTGTCATAGGCATACATGTGCTAATGTAACTGTAGGCAGTGATCTGGGGAGCAAGGACTCTGCTTTGTTGACAATAAACCTGGCTGAGTGGGCACCAATGACACTGCCAAGAATGATCTTGAGTGGATCACTGCGGACTATGTGGCTCTGGGAAAAGAGATAAAGGAGTTTGAAGTGCAAGTGGTGTTCTCATCCATCCTCCCTGTTCAGGGAAAAGGCCCAGGTAGGGACCGTCGCATTGCGGAAGTAAATGCGTGGTTACGCAGGTGGTGTTGAAGAGAGGGCTTTGGATTCTTCGATCATGGAATGTTGTTCCAGGAAGAAGGATTACTAGGAAGAGACGGGATTCATCTAATGAAGACAGGGAAGAGTATCTTCGCAGACAGGCTGCCTAACCTAGTGAGGAGGGCTTTAAACTAGTTTTGACGGGGGACGGGGACCTAAGCCCGAAGGTTAGTAGGGAAGAGGGACACCACAAGGAAGCAGGAGGAGGAGGGTGCAGCAGGGGAGGCCTCCCGATTCATACTGCGAAAGTAGGCCAGTCGGCTACTTATCTCAAGTGCCTGTACACAAATGCAAGAAGCCTGGGAAACAAGCAGGAAGAACTGGAAGTCCTGGCACAGTCAAGAAACTACAACATGATTGGAATAACAGACTTGGTGGAATAACTCTAACGATTGGAGCACTGTCATGGATGGGTATAAACTGTTCAGGAAGGACAGGCAGGGGCGAAAGGGGGAGGAGTTACACTGTATGTAAGAGAGCACTATGACTGCTCTGAGCTCCAGTATGAAACTGGAAATAAGCCAGTTGAGAGTCTCTGAGTTAAGCTTAGAAGCAAGAACAATAAGCGTGATGTCGTGGTGGGTATCTGTTACAGACCACCAGACCAGGAGGACGAGGTAGATGAGGCTTTCTTTACTCAACTAGGGAAAGTTTCCAGTTCACAGGGCCTGATTCTCATGGGAGACTTCAATCACGCCGACATCTGCTGGAAGAGCAATACAGCAGAGCACAAACAATCCAGGAAGTTTTTGGATAGTGTCGCTGACAATTTCCTGGTGCAAGTGCTGGAGCAACCAACTAGGGGCCGAGCTTCTCTTGATCTGCTGCTCACAAACAGGGAAGATTTGGTAGGGGAAGTAGAAGTGGGTGGCAACCTAGGCAGCAGTGACCATGAGATGGTCGAGTTCAGGATCCTGACGAAAGGAGAACAGCAGGATACGGACCATGGACTTCAGAAAAGCGGACTTTGACTCCCTCAGGGAATTGATGGGCAGGATTCCCTGGGAGGCTAATATGAGGGGGAAAGGAACCCAAGAGAGCTGGCTGTATTTTAAAGAGACCTTATTGAGGGCACAAGAGCAAACCATCCCGATGTGCAGAAAGAATAGCAAATATGGTAGGCGTCCAGCTTGGCTTAACAAAGATGTCTTTGGCGAACTTAAACGCAAAAAGAAGCTTACAAGAAGTGGAAGCTTGGTCAGATGACTAGGGAGGAGTATATAAACACTGCTCGAACGTGCAGGAATGAAATCAGGAAGGCCAAAGCGCAATTGGAGTTGCAGCTAGCAAGGGAAGTGAAGGGGAACAAGAAGGGTTTCTACAGGCATGTTGCCAACAAGAGGAAGGTTCGGGAAAGTGTGGGCCCCTTAGAGAATGAGGGAGGCGACCTAGTGACGGAGGATGTGGAGAAAGCTGAGGTACTCAATGCCTTTTTTGCCTCTGTCTTCACAGACAAGGTCAGCTCCCAGACTGCCGTACTGGGTGGCACAGAATGGGAAGGAGGCGAACATCCCGCAGTGCTGAAGGAACGGGTTCAAGACTATTTAGAAGGATTGGACATTCACAAGTCCATGGGGCCGGATGCAATGCACCCGAGGGTGCTGAGGGAATTGGCTGAGGTGATTTCAGAGCCATTGGCTATTATCTTTGAAAGCTCGTGGCAACAGGACTGAGGACTGGAAAAAAGCAAATATAGTGCCCATCTTCAAAAAAGGGAGGAAAGAGGATCCAGGGAACTACAGACCGGTCAGCCTCACCTCAATCCCTGGAAAAATCATGGAGCAGGTCCTTAAGGAATCCATTTTAAGGCACTTGGAAGAGAGGAAGGTGATCAGGAACAGTCAACACGGATTCACCAAGGGAAAGTCATGCCTGACCAACCTGCTTGCTTTCTAGGATGAGGTGACTGGCTCTGTGGATGTAGGGAAGGCGGTGGATGTAATATACCTTGGCTTTAGCAAAGCTTTTGATACGGTCTCTCACAGTATTCTTATCAGCAAGTTAAAGAAGTATGGGTTGGATGAATGGACTATAAAATGGATAGAGAACTGGCTAGAGCATAGGGCTCAACGAGTAGTGATCAATGGCTCCATGTCTAGCTGGCAACCGGTCACAAGCGGAGTTCCCCAGGGGTCGGTCCTGGGGCCGGTTTTGTTCAGCATCTTTATTAATGATCTGGAGGATGGGGTAGATTGCACCCTCAGCAAGTTTGCGGACGACACTAAGCTGGGGGAGTGGTAGATACCCTGCAAGGTAGGGATAGGATACAGAGTGACCTAAACAAACTGGAGGATTGGGCCAAAAGAAATCTAATGAGGTTCAACAAAGATAATTGCAGAGTCCTCCACTTAGGGAGGAAGAATCCCATGCACAGCTATAGACTGGGAACCGACGAACTGGGCAGCAGCTCTGCAGAAAAGGACCTGGGGGTAACGGTGGATAAAAAGCTGGATATGAGTCAGCAGTGTGCCCTGGTTGTCAAGGAGGCTAATGGCATATTGGGCTGCATTAGGAGGGGCATTGCCAGCAGGTCACGGGAAGTGATTATTCCCCTCTATTCGGCATTGGTGAGGCCGCATTTAGAATATTGTGTCCAGTTTTGGGCCCCCCACTACAAAAAGGATGTGGACAAGTTGGAGAGAGTGCAGCGGAGGGCAACAAAAATGATTAGGGGGCTGGAGCACAGGACTTATGAGGAGAGGCTGAGGGAACCGGGCTTGTTTAGTCTGCAAAAGAGAAGAGTGAGGGGGATTTGATAGCGGCCTTTAACTACCTGAAAGGGGGTTCCAGGGAGGATGGGGCTAGGCTGTTCTCAGTGGTGGCAGATGACAGAACAAGGAGCAACGGTCTCAAGTTGCAGGGCGGGAGGTCTAGGTTGGACATTAGGAAAAAGTTTTTTACTAGGAGGGTGGTGAAGCACTGGAATGGGTTACCTAGGGAGGTGGTGGAATCTCCATCCTTAGAGGTTTTCAAGCTGAGGCTTGACAAAGCCCTGGTTGGGATGATATAGCTGAGGTTAGTCCTGCTTTGAGCAGGGGTTGGACTAGATGACCTCCTGTGGTCCCTTCCAACTCTAATATTCTATGATTCTATGAGTGCCTTCACTATGGAAATTGAGTCTGTGGTCTTCTTGAGCAGCTTGATCAGAGCCTGCAGTACAGGCTAACTGACCACAGCCAGTGCAAGCAGAAAGAACACACGTCCACCCAATGACTAATAGTGGGTTAAAGAATGGTTCCAGCTAGGCCCCATCTCCCAACCCTCCTCTTCCCTTCAGTACTTGCTGAGGCTGCATCTGTGTCATTTAATCTTAACTATGAATTTCCTGGGTTTATAATGCTTGGTGTTGGGGATTATTGCAACAACTCTAATATTTTAAGAGTTTGCCTGGGACTAGTACACAGGAAGGTACACTTCCATTCCCAGCCATAATATGTGAAAAAATAACATGTTGTATATCCAGGGTAGCATGTTACAGGGGTTAAAACTGTGACCTTCATGTAACTGATCTCTGGTTTGGATTTTAAATAGCTTGTGGTGCCTCTGCCTTGAAATCATGCAGAAATTATCAATGTCTATGAGAACTTGCAGAACCATGTACACTTCATTAGGCCGATTGTGTCTCACACAAAGAGGCTAATTTATTAGGAAAAGCTGGGGGGAGGAAAAAGATAATGAATTAATATGAGGTTAAACCATATATCGTTACACCATGGACATGTGTCAATTTTTTGACACCAATGTCACTCCTCTGCTCAGCAATCGCAGATTCCAGGGCTTTCATAATTGGCTTCCCACTGGAGGAAAAAAAAATCAATAATGTGGAGTCTAGTTATTTTCTTAAGTTATTTTCACTTGTTGTATTTACACTACAAACACCAGTCACTGAACAGAGATCACAAACTGCTCCCAGGAAAACTCCTGTCAGCAACCTCAGCCTCTCACAAAAGTATTAGAAGAGACAGGAAACCTTCTTGCTGTTTGTAAGACTTCCCCCACAAAGCAATTGCATTACAAAAGAAAAAAAGTAGAACATGGTGTATAACAGCGCCACCTGGTGGCTTCCAGTCTAACCATCCAAGAAATGAAATAAATAACCAGTGTTTTAAACAAGCTATATGATAAATCCAGACTGGATCCTCATGTCCAGCTTCCTAAATGCTGCAAAGTGGGGACAACAGTGCTCAGGCAGGGGTGTGGGAGGCTGAGAGCTTGTCAATGATACAAATACTACAACACCACAGCTAAACAACTGTAGCACCATAGTGCAGATGCTTCCAGGGAGAGACAGGGTTTTTCTGTCAATGTAGTTAATCTATCTCTCTGAGTGACAGTAGCTAGGTCAATAGAAGCATTCTACTGTCAACATTGCCCCATCAACATCAGGAGTTAAGTCAGCTTAACTACAGCATTCAGGGATGTGAATTTTTCACACTCTGGAGCGCAATTGCTATGTTGACCCAACATTTAAGTGTAGACCAGGCCTCAGTTGTGCTGACATTAAGGGTGTGAATGATGACAGTCAGGAAACTTTGGTTACATTTAGTATTTCCATAAAGCTAAAAATCTTATCCACAAATTGTAATTAATTAATTTACACAGACACCCTCTGCCTGTGTGAAAAGTAAAATATAAAGTTAGAGATCGGATAATGACTGATGACTTATACCCTGGGATCATAACTTGTTTTTTATGATCAATTGAAGTCAGTATTTCAGTTCGAAAGTGCTCCATGGGTACAATGAAATATTCATCTCTGGCAGGGGGACAACTTGATATGGGATCCTACAGCCCAGAGGTGGAAGAAAGGGACAACTTTCCCTTTAAACTCAGCAGTGAGAGTGGAGATCAGAGCCATGTCCTCTGCATTGTAAAATCTCACTTCTCCCCTTTCATAGTTCAGATAAACTCCAATCTTCCTGGATGTATTTCGCAGACACCGAGGTATCTCAACGTAGGTGAGAGCCCGAATCCCCAAATCAGACTGAAGGAAAATCCTTCCCTTCCTACACACAGAGTCTCTGGCAACTCCAATAGCCCACTGTCCCTCAGCCACCACCTCCACCTCCCAGTAATGTCTGCCTGAGGTGAAGCCCTCAGATCCTAGAGCAGAAACAGAAACATTAAATCTTTCAGGATTGTTGGGCAGATCCTGCCATTTGTCTCCATATCTCATACTTTTCAAATCCTCGGATATGATGAGTAGGGGATGGGCTGTGGCTGGATCCAGAGTCACATCCACTGGAATGAAAGAGAGAGAGAGAAAAACAGTTTTTACAGTCAGAGCTAGGCAAAAGTTTGGTCATTTCAACAACAGGAAATACCCCAGTTTGAGAGCTGATCCATGGATCTCCCTCACTCAGAGTTCACCAGAGCCTACATGAGAAACACTAGCGTGTGATCAAATAAATAAGATTGGGTACTGTCCAATTTCTGATCTATAATTAAAGTGAGTTCTAGCAATGCTATGTCAATTAAACATTCCCGTAAAAAAGCTGTAGTGTATATAATACATTTCCTGCCCCAAAGAGCCTAATGGACCCCTCCCTTGGGTTTATATGACTTCTTACTCCAAACTTCCTGTTCCAGCATAGGAGGCAGTGTTGTGTTAATTCAAATTAAGGAGACCATGACTCTCAAACATTATTAAATGCAGATATTAATCCTATCCTTGATTTTTTTTTAGCATAGAAATGTCTGTTTAAATGGAGATGATATGTCAAACTTTTCTCAGCTATCCACCTCTTTTGACAAGCTGAACTGGATTTCACCCACGTTCTACACTTCCAGCTTTGGTGTTAGTAGTACAAAATACAAAAGCCTGATCTAGGCTTTGGTGCTTTAAAGCAGTGGTACAGGAAAGTGGGACTGCAGCTAACAAGGCAGAGATATTACCTTCCGTCCTATTCTGATCCTTACACAGTGTCATTGGTATCTGAGCACCTGGGGATCTTTGAGCCCCACTATCTCCCCTGTGGGAACAGGTGACTGATAGGCTGCCTGCTGGAGAGACAAGAACTCTTTCATATGTAGGGAAACTTCCTGCCTAATCCAGACACAGTCACAGAGTTTTAGGGCCTGCTTAGAGACTCTTCATGGAGCAAAGAGGATGTCCAGGCTCTTTGATGAGCTTCCCTGTGAGGAGTCTGCTCTGGAGTTTTCTCCACTCACAAAACTTAGTCTTACCTTAAGACTCCAGGAGTGGAAGCTACAGATGGCCCAATAGGACGCTAAGTGCACGGACTAATTGGAGAAAAGCTTGAGTTCTGCCACTCCCTCCCCAAGGAAGAGTCAGGCATGGCCTTCAGCTCCTGAGCAAAACACAAGGGAGTAGCACATCCCTTCCACTACTGGAGACCAGCGTGGGCACCAGGAGAGCTGGACTGGCTCAGTTACACCAACCCAGCTACCAAATGCTCAAGCCTTAAGGAATATGGGAATAAATTAATTCAGTTATGCATCCTCACAGGGGCAGGATCCACATTCCTTACCTTCACACCCCTGTAACTCAGTTGGCATGGCCACATTCCATCCAGGAGAGACCCTGTCCTTCCTTTTCCTTACAGATTGCAGACTTTCTTGCACAGATGTCAGACCCTGAAGCCTAAACATGATATTTGCTGTCATTACTCATTGCCTTTTTCATTCAGGGACACAAAAAGTTACCAGGAGTGGGACAGGGAGAAGGGACTTTTCAAACTACTGTCCAAAAGAGACAATGGGGACATAAACATTAGCTGAAAGACAAACCCACCTTTTACTAAGGGAATTTATATCCACCTAGGAGAGAAATAGAAAAACAACAACATTTAGATTTTACTCTGCAGTACCTGCTGACCTGCAGATATTTCACCATCTGAGCAGCAGAACATATTCACCAGTTTTATTTATTTGCTTTAATTATTTCTAGGCTGTTCCCTGGGGCTGTCCCCCAGCTCTCAGGTCAGACTCTCAGCCCTCTGTGTCCCTGCAGGGGCAGCACATGCCCTTTGCCTACAGCCTGCATATTCCCATCTCAAAAGGCAATCTCATCCTCCCGTCAGAGGTGAGGAGAGCTGGCAGCAGGAAGGAGGAGCGGGGTTTCTAGTCAAGCAGGGCTCAGTAAGGCTGCAGAGCCCAGCTTCCCTGCTCTGCCCATCCCCAGACAATCAAACTTCAGGGGCAGGGCAGGCCTTCCCCGCACCACCACTGATCATAAATCACACAGCATAAATTTCTGATCAGGGATGAATCCATGCAGTGCCAGAGTAATTCTGTGAAATGTTGCAACTTCGGCTTAGTCTACACTACAGATCTTACAGTGTCACAGCTGTCCCACTGCAGCTGGGCCACTGTAAATTCTTCCAAGTAGCTGCTTTATGCCAGTGGGAGAGAGCTTTCCTGACAGCGTAATTAAAGCACCCCTAATGAGAGGTGGTAGCTATGTTGGCGGGAGAGCATATCCCGCTTCCCTAGCACTGTTCACATCAGCACTTTTATCGCTGAAACTTTTGTTTGTCAGGTGTGTTTTTTTCATAACCCTGAGACGCACAAATTTTACCGACAAAAGTGCTAGTGTAGACAAAGCCTAAGTAAATAAATGAAGCTGTGAAAGAGAGTGATTTATTCCTGCTTTCAGTGCAAATCTTAACTCAGCCATAGTTATGGAGTTACACACCATAGTCTCTAATATATTGGCAAATGAATCCTAACCTGGGAGAAATTTACCTGACTCCAACAGGACCCCGAGCAGTCCTAAATCCTGTCTGTCTTGCCCGACTGCTGCATCTAGATGTGTGACCTCCATCTTCCAACCTCTGCTGGCCCCTGTACAGTCTGTTCTTGGGATCTATCTTTATGTTTTATGCCAATTGGTTTAAGAGCTTTAGCTCAGTCTAGGCTGCTTGTGCTGTTTGAGCCCTTTGACTGACCAGGTTCAGATTGCCTTGGGGATGTTGAATTGTGCTCAGAGTCCCCATAGGGAATTTTCTTCCATTCTTAGAGACTCCCCCACCCATCAGATGCTGGACTGGCTGCTAAAATGCCTAGCAGTAAATGTTGTTCTACCCTGTGAATCTGAGCAGAGACTCCTGGATGGGGCTGTTAGGCTAACTGACTCCCCACAACAGTTTGAAGGGTCACATGACATACCTGCTTATGCTCTCTTGGGTCAGGAGAAGAAAGGTCTCCTTTTGTAAGCACAGGGGTTTCAGCCTCTTTGTGAACACAAGTTGCAGCCTCTTTCTGTTCCTCAGACATCTGTCCTCCTTTCTCTATGTGTGACACGAATGGTTGGGTTATTTACCCCCATTGATCTGGCCTGTAGCATTTTCCCTTCTTGCTACCATCCCCTTTCTGTTTCCCAAAAACAACAATCCCCATGACAAGCTTCCAACACCTGCCTCTTGCTTATAAATCTCCTTCTCTCCCAACCCTCCCCCTCCCAACTGATACCCTGGAATACTGGGTGAGTCCGTAGGCCTGATATGTTGGCTGCTTATGGCAGGAGAAATCTGCACAAACCTAAAACAAAATACACAAATACACAAAAACAAAATACACAAAATACACAAATCCCTTCCCCAACTTTCAAAAATTATTGTTCTACAATCTGTAAAAAAAACATTTTGGATGGATCAGTGTTTGGAAGCCCAGCTTGAGACATCTTGGAGTTAATTCCCTGAGGTGCTGAGCACCCACTATTCTACTATTGACACTGAGACATGGAAACTAGGCGAGGAAAGTGTGGCAGAGTGGCTAACAAATGAGACGTTTCCTGGGACTCACTGAGACCCACAATCGCACCTGTGAGAACAGGTGTCTCCAGCAGGCAGCCAGTCAGCCACAAGGACTCTTATATGTAGGGGATCTTCCTGCCTAAACCAGATGTTGTCATTAATGTTCAGAGCCTTCTTAGAGGGTCTTCCCAGATCAATGGGGAAGCCAGAGTCCTGCTGTCTGATCACCTGAGTCTGCTCTGAACTTTCTCCACTCAGAAATGCTGATTTTTACTAGGACACTCTGAGCAGGCAGTGCAGACAGCGTGGGAGGGCGGGGGGCTGTTCACTGCTGGGGCTTCTCAGAGAGAAGGATCCTGAACTCCGACCCCCCAAGAGGAAGAGTCAGAAGTGGGAACGTGGGGAACATGGCCTTCAGCACCTTGGCAGAGGTAAGGGAATAGCACTTCCCTTCCATCAAAGGAGACTTACAGGCAGAGCTGGACTGGCTCAGTTATACAGACATTGTGATCAGAAGGTCAGGCCCCAACAAATATAGGGACTAAAGTGAATGCAGTGATATATTCTCACAGGGGCAGGAGCCCCTTTCTTTACCTTCACAGACCCATGACTCAGTCTGCAAGGCCTCATTCCTTCCAGAAGAGATTCTGTCCTTCCTTCTCCCTCCAGGTGCCATCATTGCTTTATCAGATGTCAGATCCTGAAGGCTGAACATGATATTTACTGTCATCACTTACTGTCTTTTTTGTTCAAAGACACAAAATTACCAGGAGAGGGAAGGGAAGAAGGGACTTTTCATACTACAGGCCCAAAGATTAAAGGGGGACATAAGTGTTAGCAGAGAGACAAACCCACCTTTTACTGAGAAACCTTCCATACATCTAGGAGGGAAACAGAAAGACAACAACATTTAGATGTTGCTGAGCAGGATGGTTCTACCTGTTGACCTGGGGCATATTTCTGTGTCTGAGCAGCAGAATGTATTCACCCAGCTTTATTTATTTTCTGTAATTTTTCTGTGGCTGTTCCCTGGGGCTGTCCCCCAGTCCCCATGTCAGACTCTCAGCCCGCTGTGTCCCTGCTGCGGTAGCACATGCCCTTTGCCTACAGCCTGCACATTCCCATTATGAAAAGCAATCCCATCCTCCCGTCAGAGGAGATCTGGCAACAGGAAGTAGCAGTGAGGTGTCTAGCCAAGCAGGGCTCAGTAAGGATTCAGAGCCCAGCTTCCCTGCTCTGCCCATCCTCAGACAATCAAACTCCGGGGACAGGACAGGCCTTTTTCTAGCATCACCACTGAGCTCTGCTGTGGGGTCCCCTTGCACAGCAGAAATCTCTGATCAGAAATGAATCCAAGCAATGCCACAGAGGGGGAGATGGGCAGCTGGGACCATGTGCTGGGTCTGGGGGTGGCTGACTGAGGCCTGGTCAGCTTCCCATCCCTCCTCACACACAGCTGCTCTGGCAGCGACAACTCCTTGTACCCCCAGTACAGCATGGGCTGCTGCTGCTGCAGTGTCAGCACTGGCCTGGGAACAGTCAGTGATTTTGTCAGCCTTGAAAACTTCCCTGGAGAACTCCAGGGAGAGCAGGGACATGGTGATCTTTAACACTCTCTGTCTGAGCCAAACCTGAACAGAAATGTATGGAACAAAGAACAGGCACTTCTCCAGCCTGAGGGGAATTCCCCTGCCAAATATCAAAGGCCAGCAGCAACCAGTGGGGGTGAGAAAGCTTTTAAAATTAAAAATAAAGTCACAGAAATCCTTTAGAATGGAGGTTATAAGGCAGCCTACCTGACAGGGCCACTACTAGCTCTCCCCCTAAACTGTTCTTCTTATTGCTGTTCGTTTTTTTCTGATTGTGCTCATGATGTGCCAGGAGATCTCCAAGCAGAGAAGGAACAGTCTCTGCCCCAAGGATCTCACAATTTCAGGGCACACTGGCAGGGGAGCATACAGGGTTTTGCAAGATGTCCAGCCAAAGGGGCAGCATTTTGGTGCCCTGACTGAGCTGGCATGATTGTTGTAGCCATACATGTGTCAGTGTTCCCGTCACCATGGAGTTGGAGAGCACCACTGTGTTTTGTTGACAATAAACCTGGCCAAGCGCCCTCACCACCAAACCGAACCTTTGTCTTATGAATAATATCAAGGTCTGCTGAATTAACAGGCTGCACTTTCTGCTAGTGCAGCTGACATTGGAGTGCCAAGAACACAACACTGGAAGCAGTAACAATACTGCAGCATCAGCAACAACATTCCACAGCACTGACAACATGTGGAAGGCAGATTCCCACAATCCCCAGCCTCCCCTGCTCCCCTAGTCTCTAGATCTGGATTCTTGCTCCCCTCCCAGGATGTTGAGGATCATACACAATGTGCCCTAGCTGGTGAGAGGAGCACAGACCCCGTGTGCACTCTCAACACCTGTGTATGCACCACTCATTCCACTGATTCATGTAAACCAATAACATTACAGCATGGAAATCAACTGGCAAGGGAGGGTGATGATTAGGTCCAATACCTCCAATGTTACCGTGACTACATCTATTGACATCACCCTGACTAGACTCACAATAATGAGATATAACAGTTATTAGTAACTAAGATTAATTACAAACTGATTTCTTGAAACTGTAGCCTATGCATAAGTTTTCAGGGAGATTTAACTCTATGTGAGGTTGAAGAGTCAGTCTTAGTTGGTTACCAGGATTATTCAAACCAAAAATAGTGAGACAAGGACTAATACACACATACATTTATTCTGAAAAAGTGAGAATGAATTTCACCTAGAAAATTGCCTAGAAAATTCAATTGTTTCCTAAAGAACAATTCTGTCAAATTTGGCAGCTAAATAAATAAATGAAACTGTGAAAGAGGGATTTGGTCCCATGTAATGGCAAATCTTAACTCAGCCATATCTAAGGATTAACATACAAGAGCCTCTTAAAATACTGCCAAATGAATCCTAAACTGGGAGAACTTTATCTGAGGCATATAGGACCCTGAGCTGTCCCAAATCCTGTCTGTCTTGCCCAACTACTGTATCCAAATTTGCACCCTACTTCTTCCAGCCCCAGATGTCCCCCATAAATTGTGTTGCTTGGGATCTCTCTTTACATTTGATGCCAGTTGGTTTAAGAGCATTAGCTCAGTTTAAGTGGTTTGTGCTGTTTGAGCCCTTTGACTGACAAGGCTCAGCCCGCCTTGGGGATGTTCATTTGTGTGCAGAACCCCTGTAGGGAATTGTCTTCCATTTTTAATCTCTCTTCCACCCATTGGATGCTGAACTGGCTGCTGAAATGCCTAGCAGTAAATGTTGGCTTATACCCATGAATCTGAGCAGAGACTCCTGGATGGGGCTGTTAGGCTAACTGACTCCCATCAACAGTTTGAAGGGTCACATGACATACCTGCTTGTGCTCCCCTGAGTCACAAAAGGAGACCTTTCTTCTCGTAAGCACAGGGGTTTCAGCATCTTTGTGGACATAAGCTGCAGCCTCTTTCTGTTCCTCAGACACTTGTCCTCCTTTTTCTGTGAGTGACACGAATGGTTGGGTTTTTAATCCCATTGCACTGGCCTGGAGCATTTTCCCTTCCTGCTGCCACCCCCACTCCTAGGTCTCCAAAACAGCAATCCCCATAACAACTTTCAAACACCTGACTATTGGTTACAAAAGTTTCCACCCCACAAAATCCCCCCAGCTGCCTACCCTGGAATAGTGGGTGATTCGAGCTAGTGAACAGTGACAGCAAACAGGAGCTTCAGGGGGAGAGAAGGAGATCCACGTGCTAACAAAGTGGAAGCACTGATCTTGGGTTGAGTAAGCTTGTTTACCTGTTTGGTTTTTGTCTGTTTGTTTTCTTTCCCTTTCAGGATACTTAACCTAAAGTTACAGGCTCAGTTGGGATTGTGTGTTTGGGGACTGTTTGGGCCTTTGTTCCCTGGATCATCCTTCATTAGCCTTGATCAGCCTTGTGGTCACCCTCCCCCTGTGTGATTAACGAGGGGGTAGGATTGACTTAGGAGAGAAGGACTTACAAAACAGAGGCTAAGCAACTAAGGGGAGCTATTGAACAGGGAACAGGGAAGTTAGAGAAGGAATTTGTGGGATGGAGACAATATAATCACTATAGTTAGGAAATGTCGCACTGCCAGTGCCAATGCTATTCTTGTATCTTTCACCTTCACCTGTATTCACCAGACAGAGAGCCTGAGCAGGGATGCCTCCACACAGATCCTGGTGTGGATTTGCAGAGACTGTGTCCTGCATTTCCCACTCTCAGAAAGCCAGGCTGGAAAGGTCATCCAGTGTGACAGGTGTCTGCTGGTGGAATCTCTCAGAAAGCAGGTGGGAGAGCTACAGGACAAGGTGGCTAGACTGAGTTGCACCTACGCACATGAGGAATTCATGGAGAGTATTCATATGGAGATCTCCAAGGCTGAGGAATCTATCCACTTAGAAAGGTCTGTTGTCACACCACCAGAGGAGGAGGAGATGTTTCTGTCTTAGGGAGGACACTGGCTGCTGGTTACATCTGCTCCCAAACAACCAACCATCATGATGAAGAACTGTTATATTGCCATGGCAATGAAAGATGAGGGCTCATCCCCAAAGGTGGAGGAGGAGAAGCTCTGTACCCACAAGGCTGGGAGGATCGTAGGGGGGTGGTGATTGGTGATTCCCTTCTGAGGGGGATGGAGGCAGCCATCTGTTGGCCTGACATGGCATTCTGGGAGGTATGCCTCCTGCCAGAGGCCTGTATCCAAGACACTATGGAAGAATTGTTAAGGATCATCTGGCCCTTCAACTACTACCCCATTCAACTCATTCATGTGGGCACTAATGATACTGCAAGGTACGATCCTGAGCAGATCAAAAGTGACTACAGGGCTCTGTGAGTAAGGGTGAAGGACCTGGGGATGCACATGGTGTTCTCTTTGATCCTTCCAGCCAATGGCAGGGGCCCAGGCAGAAACAAATGTATCCTGTAGATGAATGCCTGGCTGTGAGGATGGTGTCGCCAGGAGGGCTTCAGCTTCCTTGACCATGAGATGCAGTTCTGGGAAGAAGAACTGATAAGCAGAAATGGGGTGCAGGTATCGAGGCAGGGGAAAAGCATATTTGGATACAGACTGGCTAACCTAGTGAGAAGGGCTTTAAATTAGGTTCAGTGGGGCAGGAGACAAAAGCCCACAGCTGAGTCAAAAACATGGTCACCTAGGAGAAGTGTTAGAATCTGGGGGGAGCATGGGCCATTATAGCAGAGACAAGGAGAGACAAGAGAGGGCATAGAAGGGAAATCCCATCAGTATCTTTGATGACTGTATGCTAATAGAAGAAGTATGGAGAATAGACAGGAAGAACTAGAAATACTAGTGAATAAACACAACTATAACATAATTGGCATCACAGATATTTGGTGGGATAATACACATGACTGGAATATTGGTATAGAAGGATATATCTTGCGCAGGAAAGACAGGCAGGGGAAAAAAGGGAGGAGGTGTTACCTTGTGTATCAAAGATGTATTCATTTGGACTGAAGTTGAGATGGAAATAAGAGGCAGACTGTTGAAAGTCTCTGGGTAAGACTAAAAGGAGTGATGTCATGGTATGGGTCTATTTTAGTCCACCTAACTGGGACGAAGAGGTGGACAAGTCATTTTGAAACAAATGACAAAATCATCCAAAGCACAGGACTTGGTGGTGATGGGGGATGTAACAAGGCGCTGTGGCCTTCCACGGAACCTGGGCCCGAGGACAAGCTGCAACCCCCTCGCTGGTCAGATCAAGGCCCTGCAAAACCCCCCTGCTGGGCAGAAAGAGGTCCTGAAGGCCAAATACTCCAGGAGAAAAGGGGCAGAACCAGGACAGGAAAGGCCAGTATAAAAGGCCGGCCTAGCAGCTCAGTGAAGGGGAAGCTGACGCTGGAGACAGAGGTGTCTTCCCCAAGGCTGCGGTCTAGGCCTGACCCAGGCCCTGCGGCTGTGTGGAGCAACCGCCCCGTCAACCGGAGCCTCCAAGACCTGCCTGGGCCACCAGTCCCGAGTGACTGGATAGGGCTGCTGCACCCTAATAGCTGGGAAGTGCTTCCTGAGGCCATTGAATGGGAGAAACCCCCTGAGACTGGCCCTGACCTGGAGGAGCTGCCCAACGCTGGGGACCCATTGGAGTTGACTGAGCCCGGTATACCGGAGGACCTGCTGGGACCCCGTAATCTAGAGCAGCTGCCCTCCATTGATGACCGTGAGGAGTTTCCGGATCTGCCGCCGGTCGACGGTAAGGGACTTGTGGGGTTCCGACTCGCCATTTACCCAGCGACCTGGAAGAAGACCCCTGGTTGCAGGTACCCAGGTACAGGATAGGAGGAAGTAGCCCAGGGATAGCTGAATATAGTTTGGCTGAGGCTGTTGCCGAAACAGTCAGCGTGTTGCGGCTGGATCCCTGCCGACTCAGTGGCAAACCACTTTGACACTGATAGGGCCCTGGGCTGGGATGTAGTGCAGTCGGTGGGCCTGCGTCCCCCTGCCTTCTTCCCTAGCCACCCCGGGAGTGCTTGGATCTTTTGAAAGCGTCTGCCAGAGGATACCAAGCTTACCAGCCCCGCCTGCCTGAAGGCTGGGGGCAACAGACTGCTTGCCACCCCTGCCTGCCTGAAGGCCAGGGGGCTATCGACTGCTTTGGCCTGCCCTGCTCTGCTCAAGGGCCGGGGGGATACAAACTCACCAACTGCTAGCTTTTTTCCGCAATAAACTAAGGCGCTGTGGCCTTCCTCGGAGCCTGGGCCTGAGGAACAGCTGCAAAACCCCCTGCTGGGTTGGGACACACGCCTACAGAGGACTTCAACTACCCAGGCAGCTCTTGGGAAAATAATACCTCCGGGCACAGATTATCCAACGCTTCTTGGAATGCATTAGAGACAAATTTTTATTTCAGAAGATGGAGAAAACTAGTAGGGGAGGGACTGTGCTAGATTTTATTTTGACAAATTGTGGGGAACTGTCTGAGAATTTGAAAGTGGACGACAGCTTGGGGAAAGTGATCATGAAATGATAAAGTTTATGATTCTAAGGAATGGTAGGAGGGAAGAGAGCAGAATAAAGAGAATGGATTTCAAGAAGGCAGACTTTACTAAACTCAGGAAGTTAGTAGGTAAAATCCCATGAGAAGCAAGTCTAAAGGAAAAGACAGTTCAAAAGAGCTGGCAGTTTTTCAAAGAGATATTAGTAAGGACACAAGAGCAGAAAAGATAGGAAGCATGGCAAGAGACCACTCTGGTTTACCCAGGAGATATTCAATGAGCTGAAACTAAAAAAAAAAGTCTTACAAAAAGTGGAAAATAGGTCAAATTACAAAGGATGAATATAAACAAACAACACAAGTATGTAGGCAAAAAATTAGAAAGGCCAAGGCACAAAACAAGATTAAACTAGCTAGTGGCATAAAGGGTAACAAGAAAACATTCTAAATACATTAGAAGCAAGAGGAAGACCAAGTACAGTGTAGGTCTGTTACTCAATGGAAGGGAGGGGAGAGAGACAGTAAAAGAATGTGTGGAAATGATGAGAGCTAGATGACTTTTTTGTTTCAGTTTTCATCAAAAATTGTAGTAGCAATTGGATGTCTAACACCATGAATGCCAATGAAAATGAGGTAAGATCTGAAGCTAAAACAGGGAGAGAACAAGTTAAAAATTACTGAGACAAGTTAGATGTCTTCAGGTTGTTCGGGTCTGATGAAATACATTCCAGAGTACTCAAGGAGCTGACTGAGGAGATATTTGAGCCATTAGCAATTATCTTTGAAAAACCTTGGAAGACAGGAGAAATTCCAGAGGACTGGAAGAGGGCTAATATAGTGCCAATCTATAGAAAGGGGAATGAGGACAACCCGGGGAATCACAGACCAGTCAGCTTAAATTCAGCATTCAGAAAGATAATGCAGCAAATATTTAAACAATCAATTTGCAAACACCTAGAAGAAAATACAGTGATAAGTAATAGTCAGCATCGATTTATCAAGAACAAATTGTGTCAACTTAAAAGCTTTCTTTGACAAGGTAACAAGCCTTATGGATGGGGAGAAGCAGTAGACATCATATATCGTGACTTTAGTAAGACTTTTGATACTATCTTGCATGACCTTCTCATAAACAAAACCTGGAAATACAACACAGAGCTAATATAAGGTGGGTGCATATTTGGTTGGAAAACTATTTCCTAAGACTAGCTATCAGTAGTTCACAGTCAAGCTGGTTGGGCATATCAAGTGGGGTTCCTCAGGGATGGTACTAGGTCTGGTTCTGTTCAAAATCATTATAAATTTAGATAATGGCACTGACAGTACACTCATAAAGTTGTCCGATGATACCAAACTAGGAGGTGTCGCAAGTGCTTTGGAGGATAGGAGTGAATTTCAAAGTGATTTGGACAAACTGGAGAAATGGTCTCAAGTAAATAGCATGAAATTCAATAAGGACAAATGCAAAATACTCCACTTAATAAGGAACAATCAATTGCTCACATACAAAATGGGAAATGACTGCCTAGGAAGGAGTACTGCAGAAAGGGATCTGAGGATTATAGTGGATAACTAGCTAAATATGAGTCAACAGTGTAGCACTGTTGCAAAAAAAGCAAACATCATTCTGGGATGTATTAACAGAAGTGTTATAAGCAAGACATTAGAATTATTCCACTCTACTCCATGCTGATCCGGCTTCAACTGGAGTATTGGGTGGCACCCAGAACTGGACATTTCAGGAAAGATGGACAAACTGAAGAAGATCCAGAGGAGAGCAACAAAAATGATTAAAGGTCTAGAAAATATGACTGAGTAATGATTGAAAAAATTGGGTCTGTTTAGTCTGGAGAAGAGAAGACTGAAGGGGAACATAACAGTTTTCAAGTACATAAAAGGTTGTTACAAGGAGGAGGAAAAATTGTTCTTATTAATTTCTGAGGACCGGCAAGAAGCACTGAGCTTAAGTTACAGCAAGGGAGGTTTAGGTTGGACATTAGGAAAAACTTTCTAACTCTCAGGATAGTTAAGCATTTGAAAAAATTGCCTAGGAAGTTTGTGGAACCTATATCACTGGAGATTTTTAAGAACAGGTTAGACAAACACATATCAGGAATAGTCTAATTATTATGTAGTCCTGCCTTGAATGCAGGGACTAGACTAGATTACGTATTGAGTTCCCTTCTAGTCCTATACTTCTATGATTCTACACACCTCAGATGTTGGCTGCTTATGGCAGGGGAAAACTACACAAATCACAACCCCGCTTTCCACAGCTTTCCAAAAAATTACTATGCTACAATCTGTAATGACAACGTTCTGGGTGGATCAGTCTTTGGGAGCCCACCATGAGACATCTTGGAGTTAATTTCTTTAGGTGCTGAGCACCAGCAAATCCACTATTGACACTGAGACGGGAAACCCAGACTAGAAGAGAGTGGCATAGTGGCTAACAAATCAGACATTTCCTGGGCTCATTGTAACCCACAAACTCACCAGTGGGAAAAGGTGACTGACAGGCTGCCTGCTGGATAGACAAGAACTCTGTCATATGTAGGAGACCTTCCTGCCTAACACAGATGGTTTCACTAAACTTCAAGGCCTTCTTATAGGCTCTTCCTACAGTGCCATGGAAGTCAGTGTCCTGCTGTCTGATCACCTCCCTTTGGGGTCTCTGTTCTCAACATTTTCTGTTCAGGAACAGTGCTTTTCATTAGGACACTATGACTGGACATGTTCACTGCTGGGGCTCCTCAGAGAGAAGGATCCTGAACTTCAACCCCACAGGAGAAAGAATCAGAAGTATGAACATGGCCTTCAGCTCTATTGAAGAGGCAAGGGAATAACATTTTCCCACCATGAATGGTGACCTACAGATGGCACAGGGAGAGCTAGACTGGCTCAGTTACACAGACAACGTAACTAGATGGTCAGGCCTTAATGAATCTAGGGACTAAACTGAATACTATACAATGATATATCTCAGATGAGCAATATCCCCTTTCTTACCTTCACACCTCTGTAACTCATTCTGTGTGGCCACATTCCCTCCAGGAGAGACGCTGTCCTTCCTTCTCCCTCCAGACTCCACTGATGGGCTCGGAGAAATTGAAACTTCAAATCTAAACACAATATTTAATGTCATCACTTGCTTGCCATCTTCTCATGTACCCCAAAATCACCAAAGGGAAGGAAAGGACCTTTGAACTAGTGGCTCAGTGATTATATGGAGACATAAGAATTAGCAGGGGAGACCACTCCAAGTGACACGAGCCATTTCTAGAATGATCTCTTATTTCCTTTCTTTTCTGTTCATTCTCCACATTCTGCAGTAGATTGAAATGACTCTGGTAAAAAGTTAAACATCCCCAGGTCTATGGGAAGTAGAGGAAGAGGGAATCTAGTGTCTGGGACTCTCCAACCTTGTCCATGGTTTTTCACGTTGTAATGAACAAGAGGTAGTGTGTTTTCTCTAGAGCTTCCCAGCACGTTGCAGTGCAATTCAGAAACCTACCTGCTCCTGAGGGACTTCACATCCATCTGAGCAGGAAAGAGAAAGAAAAACAAGTTAGATTCCATTACGTAAGAATGTTCTACTTGACAATCTGGGGAATGTATCACCCTCTGAACTGCAGAAATTATTCCTGTGTTTCATCTCTAATCCCCTCTCACAGCAAGAATGTCTGATCAGAAATGACCAGGAAGGGGCTTGGTGAAGGTGAATGTTCCATTTATCACAGTCATTTAGAAACGTTGTCTCATCATTTCCCATTTACACTGACGTTTGAGTGTGAAAAGCCACATTTCATTTCTCGGTGAAAGCTATATTCCATTTCTCACATGTCTAGGAAAGATTCTGCAGACAGAGAGATCATCCCACAGCAAATATTGTGTTAAAGTGTAGTTGAAGTTAAGAGTAAGTTTCATAACTAAAGGAAAAAATTCCCTAGAAGAATAAAGTAGTTAGAAAATAAATAGTCATAAAAATCCATGAATTGCTCAGTGAAATTCACATGTATAAGAATTCCAAACATTTGACAGTTTGGAAATTCACGGGTAGAGACCTAAGTTAGCCTTCGTAGTGAGTTTCTGGGCAGGTCAGACACTCTGACCTCCTAACCCATCCATACCAAATAATTGCATCTCATCAGTGATCACACAAACCAAAGGAGTGTACTGTGAACAGGGCAATGGCTAAGCTGACTCTGCCTTCCTTACGATTGTACACACACAATAAATAAAATGTTGCTCTGACGTGGCACAGGGCTGACAGAGGGGAGTCATTCTCCCCTCTTCAGCACAGGCCCAATGCTGCCAGGTATTCAAGTTGCTCCATGCCTTGTAAGATCCTATGGGCTAGTGAACTCTCCAAGCAACATTAGACACACAGCAAGCACAGCAAGCACAGGGGAGCATGCAGTGTTTTGCAAGATGTGGAAAACAATTAACTTTTTTCTCTTTTTCCTGAATAAATTGGTCAAGTTGAGTCACTGTAAAGCAAAGGTCTTCAACGTGTGGGATGCAGGGGTGTGGAGGAACGTTGCAGGGGCACGGGAGCCCGCACCGTCCTGCAGCTCTGAGTGGGAAAGCTCTGGGGCTCCCAGCGGGAAGGCCCTGCCTCCTTGGGGCTAAGAGCGGGAGTTCCTTCCACTGAGGGGCTGAGAGCAGGGAAGCCCCTCCGTCCCGAGGCTCCCAATTCAGAAACCCTACCACAACTCCTGGCCCCGACTATGGCCCCACTCCCAGGCCCAACTGGTGGAGGGGGCAGAGGGTGGCAGTGGTGGGCATGGATAGGAGTAAGGAGGGGTTTAGGGTAAAACATTTGGGGACTATTGCTGTAATTAATCTAGCAGCAGTGGGTCTTTGGGAAGGACTCAACTATGCAGCTCAGGGAGGGAGCACCAGGCATAAGGGGCCAGGTGGAGGAAGGAATTAAAGAAGTATGGGTTGGATGAATGGACTATAAAATGGATAGAGAGCTGGCTAGATCATCAGGCTCAACGGGTAGTGATCAATGGCTCGATGTCTAGCTGGCAGCCAGTAACAAGCGGCGTGCCCCAGGGGTCGGTCCTGGGGCCAGTTTTGTTCAACATCTTTATTAATGATCTGAAGGATGGGGTAGATTGCACCCTCAGCAAGTTTGCGGATGACACTAAGCTGCGGGGAGTGCTAGATAACCTGGAAAGTAGGGATAGGATACAGAGTGACCTAGACAAGTTGGAGGATTAGGCCATGTAGGCCGGTGGCACTGTCCGGCCGGTGCGTCGCGACCGTTCCTCGGGCCCAGGCTCCGAGGAAGGCCTATGCGCCTCCTATGGGGAAATAATTAGTGCCTCTTTCCCAGTCTTTTAGCCCCGGTCCCCAACTGGGCGGGCTGTTAAACGGTCTCGGGCCTCCGGACCATATGTACTGCGCAGCAGATAAACAATCTATTGCCCAACCCTCAGGCAGGAGTGAGGCAGGGAAGCAGTTTATTGTCTCCGGTGGGGAGAGGGATGCAGGCCCACCCATCTCCTCTGCGTCCCAGCCCAGGATCCTAGTAGTGGCAAAACAGCGCCAGTGAATCAGTGGGGCTCCAGCTGCAACATGCTGATGGGGATTTAGCTCCTGACTCAGCTGCTGTCTAGCCAGCTGTCCCTGGGCCACTTCCTCCCCCTGGTCCCTGGATAGGTTCCGTGCCCTCTGGGTCACTGGGGTACTCGGCAAGGGGCAGGCCCACCAATCCCTCTTCATTGACCAGCGGCAAGTCAGGGAACTCCTCCGCGGAGGGCAGCTCCTCCAAGTCCCCAGTCTTCTGGGGCTCCTCGGCATCAGTCAACTCCTCCAGGTCTGCGCTGGTCTCAGGGGGTATCTCCCACCCCCGGGCGTCGGGGTGCTCAGTCCCACTGCTCAGGCTCGGCGGCCCGGTCCGATTGCTGGGGCCAGGTAGCCCTGTCCAGTCACTTGAGCTTGGTAGCCTGGTCCAATCACTCAGGCCCGGTGGCCCTATCCAGTCCCTGGGGCCTGGCAAGTCGGGCAGATTCGGGGGCCTCCGCTCGGGGAGGCAGTTCCTCCGAGTGGCGGCTCAGACAGGGTTAGGACTCAGCTGCAGCCAGCGGGAAGGCACGTCTGCCTCCGGCGGCAGCCTTTTTCTTCTGAGCTCTGGGGCCTGCCTTTTATACTTCCTGTTCCTGTGGAAGCTCCGCCCCTCTGTTGCCGGGCAGATTGGCCTGCCGGGTTGGGATCTGTCTGGCTGACACATCGTGACCCTTCCTCGGGCCCAGGCTCTAAGAAGGCCACTGCGCCTCTCTACAGGCCAAAAGAAATCTGATGAGGTTCAACAAGGACAAGTACAGAGTCCTCCATTTAGGACGGAAGAATCCCATGCACAGCTACAGACTGGGGACCAACGAGCTAGGCAGCAATTCTGCAGAAAAGGACTTGGAGGTTACAGTGGATAAGAAGCTGGGTATGAGTCAGCAGGGTGCCCTGGTTGCCAAGAAGACTAATAGCATATTGGGCTGCATTAGTAGGACCATTGCCAGCAGATGGAGGGAAGTGATTATTCCCCTCTATTCGGCATTGGTGAGGCTGCATTTGGAGTATTGTGTCCAGTTTTGGGCCCCCCACTACAGAAAGAACGTGGACAAGTTGCAGAGAGTCCAATGGAGGGCAACAAAAATGATTAGGGGGCAGGAGCACAAGACTTATGAGGAGCAGCTGAGGGAACTAGGCTTATTTAATCTGCAAAAGAGAAGAATGAGGGGGGATTTGATGGCAGCCTTTAATTACCTGAAAGAGGGATCCAGGGGGGATGGAGCTAAGCTGTTCTCAGTGGTAGTAGATGACAGAACAAGGAGCAATGGTCTTAAGTTGCAGTGGGGGAGGGGTAGGTTGGCTATTAAGAAAAAGTTTTTCCACTAGGAGGGTGGTGAAGCACTGGAATGGGTTACTGAGGGAGGTGGTGGAATCACCATCTTTAGAGGTTTTTAAGCGGCGGCTTCACATAGCCCTGGCTGGGATGATATAGCTGAGGTTAGTCCTGCTTTGAGCAGGGGGTCGGACTAGATGACTTCCTGAGGTCCCTTCCAACTCTAATATTCTATGATTCTTTGATTCTAAGGCCCAGAGGTGTTTAGTGTGGATAAGTCTGGGGAGAAATGTGACAATGTTGGGGATAAGCAGGGAGAGGCAGGGTTATGTAGCTCTGCAAAGGTGTCAGTGAAAAGCTTGGATTGATGGGACAATGGGAAGGGAGCCAGTGGAGGACATCGAAGAGGACATGACTGATATGTGGGAAAATCAAATTTTGCTGCATCATGTTTATGGACTAGAAGAAGGCTGGCTGTGGGGAAGATGGAGCAGAAGGCAGGATGTTATATATGAAGGGACTGAAGATGAGAAGGCCATGGGGATGGAGAAAGAAGGATGGATCTTGACATTGCTGAGGAGGAAGACGTGTCAGGATGTGGCTATAGCCTGGATATGTGGGGCAATAATGGGAAGAGGAGCAAAACATACCCATACGCTGTGGATCTGAGTGACAGGGAGAATGGAGTTGCTGACAGTGATAGAGGAGGGGTGGAGATGTTGGGGGAGAGGCAGGAGTCTGGTTTGGGTCATTTTTAGTTTAACAAGGTTTTTTGGCTGGGGATTTCCTCAGACTTTTAAAAGGTGTGAAGTGCTGACAACCTATCTATGGAGAGAGGGGGGCAGGGAGGTGTGGGCAGCCCCTAAGCTCTGCAGGGCACGGGGAGCCATGGAGAGACAGGAAGCAGGGAACCCTGTGGAGTTAGGGGCTTGCTCAGGTCCCCAGCTCCTCCATTCCCTAGGTACTCTCTGGGAAGCAGCTTCCTATGCCTCCCAGGCCCTAGAACTGGTTTCCTGCTCCCCTCTCAGGATGTTGATGATCATACACCACATGCCCCAGCTGGTGAGAGGGGCACAGACCCTGCCACTGGGGAGGCACAGCAGCCTGTCCTTTCTACTACCTGCAATGGGGACACCGTGGAGAAAAGGCCCTACCTGGGGGGAGGGGACAGGTGCCTCAGGCCTAGAGCCATGAAGTCACTCCGGTAAGGTATCTGTCTGTGTGCTGACCATTAAAACTTCTACCAGTTAGAACTCTCGGCACTTGTGTACGGTCCCGTTCAGTCTACTGATTCATTTGAACCAATAGAATTACAGCTTGCAAATGAAATGCAGAGGGAGGGTGATGATTGGTTGAATTACCTGTGAGTACAGCTATTGACATGACCCTGACTAGAATCACAGTGATGAGATACAACAGTCGTTAGTAACTAAGTGTAATCACAAGTTAATTTCTTGAAACTGTAGCTTATGCATGAGTTCTCAGGGAGATTTAATTCTATGTGAGGTTGAAGAGTCAGTCTTATTCTGTTATGAGGATTATTCAAGCCAAAAGAAGGTGAGACAAGGACTGATTTTTTAGTAATGTAATTAAAATATTTATTCTCAAAAATGAATTTCACCTAGAAAATGATCTAGAAAAGGGGCCATAAGGGTAACTGACCTCCCTCAATAGTTTGAAGGGAAACATGACATACCTGCTTTTGCTCCCTTGTGTCAGACAGAGAGTCCTTTCTTCTTGCACCCATAGGGGTTTTAGCCCCTTTGTGGTCACAAGTTGCATCATGTTTCTGTTCCTCAGAGACTTGTCCTCTTTTTTCTGGTTGTGACACAAATACTTGGATTATTTAACCCCAGTGCTCTGGCCTGGAACATTGCCCTTTCCTGCTGCCACCCACATTCCCATGTCCCCAAAACAATCCCCATAAAAACTTTCCAACACTTGCCTCATTGTTAAAAAACTATCCACTCCGCAAAATCCCCCCACTTGACACCCTGGAATACTGGGTGAGTCTGTAGGCCTGAGATTTTGGCTGCTTATGGCAAGAGAAATCTGCACAAATCTAAAACAAAATAAACAGCCCTCTTCCCTACTTTTCAAAAAATATAAATGTACAATCTGTAAAGACAACTTTTCAGGTGGATTAGTGTTTGGGAGACCAACTTGAGACATTTAGGAGTTAATGAGACAGGAAAACTAGGCTTGAAGAGACTGGTAGAATGGCTAACAAATCAGACATTTCCTGGAGCTCACGGAGACCCAAAATCCCACCTGTGGGAACAGGTGACTGACAGGCTGCCTGATGGAGTGACAAGGACTCTCTCATATGCAGGAAACCTTGCCTAACTCAGATGTCATCACTAAGCTTCAGGGCCTGCTTAGAGGGTCTTCCCATAGTGACAGGTAAGTCAGTGAGTGTCTTGCTGTCTGATCAGCTCCCTGTGGGGAGTCTGCTCTGAACTTTCTCTACTCAGAAATGTTACTTTTCATTGGGACACCCTGGCCAGGAGGTGCCAACTGTGGGTGTTGTGTGCCATGACTCCTCAGAGAGAAGGATCCTGAACTCTGATCCTCCAGGAGGAAGAGTCAGGAATGGGGACATGGCCTTCAGCTCCTTGGTAGAGTCTGGAGGAATAGCACTTCCTTTCTATGAATGGAGACTGTAGTGAAGTGGAATGGCCTCCCACTGACCCAGAGTGGAAGGACCACTCTTTGAACTCAGGTTGGTGGAACCATGTTGGGCTCACCCCTCATATCGTAAAGTCAAGAGGGGGACAGGAGGTATAAAGTCAGGGCCCTGTAGCTCAGTTGAGGGGGTGCCATTGGAGGAGACAGATGCCCTCTGCTTGCTCCTGAAGTTAAGCCCAAGGCTTGCCACACCAAAGACTGGCCCAAGCTGTTGGAGCCAACCGCTGACCGAGACAGTGAGGAGCTGCTGGGACTACCACTGCCTATCTACCCCAGGGAGACAGAGGACAGCCACGGACCCAGGTACCTTGAGGGAAGGGGAGGAAGTGGCCCAGGGGCAGCCAATCATAGTCAGACTGCATTGTTGCCAGAAGGCAGGATGACATGTTTCAGCTGGATCCCTGCCTACCCAGTGGCAGAACCTTCTGACACTGTTAGGGCCCTGGGATGGGACCTGCTGGATTAGGATGGACCTGGGTCCCCCTACCCCTTCTGTCAACCCCACCCCTTGGGTGGCAGCCACCCCAGTGTTGGCCAGAAGGCCTGATTGCTGGCTCTGCCCTGGCACAAGACCCAAGACCCTAGACTAATTGTTGGATCTGTCCTGCCATAAGGCCAGAGGCCCTAGACTGATTGTTGGCTGTGCTCTGACAGACCTGAGAGTCAGAGCCTCTAGACTGTTTGGTGCCTCTTAGACTGTTTGATGCTCCACCTTGCCTGAGGGCAAGAGCCCCCTAGACTATTTACTGCCCTGCTCCATCTGAGGGCCAGGCTCATAGACTGCTTCTCTGCTCTGCCCTGCCTGAGGGCCAGAGCCCTATAGACTGACTCTAGAGTGACTAATTCCCCTGTCATTCGCCTGAGCTCACAGTGATGTAGTGAGGAAAGTGGTCTCGTACTGACCTGGAGAGTGAGGGACCACTGCTAACCCACTACAGAGACCCACAGGGGGCACAGGGAGAGCTGGACTGGCTCAGTTAGATGGACACTGCAATCAAAATGCCAGGCCTTAAAAATCCATGGACTAAACTGAATACAATGTGTGATACAGCAGGATCAGAGGGTAGCAGGAAAGTGATGACTCCATCCTAAGAGGGACGGAGTCATACATCTGTCATTCAGACCAGGCAACTCAAGAACTGTGCTGCTTGCCTGGAGCTAAAATTCAAGATGTGAGGGACATGAAGGGTAACAAGAAGAATTTCTACAGGTATGCTAGCAATTAGAAGTTCAGGGAAAGTGTGGGCCTCTTACTGAATGGGGGAGGCAACCTAGTGACAGAGAATGAGGAAAAAGCTGAAGTATTCAATGCTTTTTGTGACTCTATCTTCACAGACAAGGTCAGCTTGCAGACTACTACACTGGACAGCACAGAATGGGGAGGAGGTGAGCCGCCCTCAGTGCTGAAAGAACAGGTTCAGGACTATTTAGAAAGGCTGGACATGCACAAGTCCATGGGGCTGGATGCAATGCATCTGAGGGTGCTGAGGGAGTTGGCTGATGTGATTGCAGAGCCATTGGCCATTATCTTTGAAAACTTGTGGCGATTAGGGGAGGTCCCAGACAATTGAAAAAAGGCAAATATAGTGCCCCTCTTCAGAAAAAAGAAGAAGGAGGATGCAGGGAACTACAGACCGGTCACACCCGCACCTCAGTCCCTGGAAAAAATCAAGGAGCAGATCCTCAAGGAATCCATTTTGAAGCACTTGGAAGAGAAGAAGGGGATCAGGAAAAGTCAGCATGGATTCAACAAGGACAAGTCATGCCTGACCAACTTGATTGCCTTCTATGATGAGATGACTGGCTCCGTGAATGTGGGGAAAGCAGTGGACGTGATATATCTTGACTTTAGCAAAGCTTTTCATACAGTCTCCCACAGTTTTCTTTCCAGCAAGTTAAAGAAGTATGGGTTGGATGACTATAAGGTGGATAGAACGCTGGCTAAATAATCAGGCTAAACAATGCCTCAATGTATAGTTGGCAGCCAGTAAAAAGCAGAGTGCTCCAGGGGTTAGTCTAGGGACCAGTTTTATTCAACATGTTCATTAATGATCTGGAGGATAGTGTGGATTGCACCCTCAGCAAGTTTTCAGATGACACTAAGCTGGGGGGAGTGGTAGATACCCTGGAGGGTAGGGATAGGATACAGAGAGACTTAGACAAATTAGAGGATTGGGCCAAAAGAAATCTGCTGAGGTTCAACAGGGAGAAGTGCAGAGTCCTGCACTTAGGATGGAAGAATCTGCACTGCTACAGATGGGGAACGGGCTGGCTAGGCAGCAGTTCTGCAGTGAAGGACTGGGAGTTACAGTGGACAAGAAGCTGGATATGAGTCAACAGTATGCCCTTATTGCCAAGAAGGCTAATGACATATTGGACTGTATTTGTAGGAGTATTGCCAGCAGATCGAGGGAAGTGATTATTCCCCTCTATTCGGAATTGGTGAGGCCACATTTGGAGTACTGTGTCTAGTTTTGGTCCCCTCACTACAGGAAGGATGTTGCCAACAATAATTATTAGGGAGTTGGAGCACATGACTTATGAGGAGAGGCTGAGGGAACTGGGCTTTTTTAGTCTGTAGAAGAGAAGAGTGAGGGAGGATTTGATAGTGGCCTTCAACTACTTGAAGAGGGGTTTCAGAGATGATGGAGCTAGACTTTTCTCAGAGGAGGCAGATGACAGAACAAGCTGCAATGGTCTCAAGTTGGAATGGGGGAGGTCTAGGTTGGATATTAGGAAAAGCTTTTTCACTAGGAGGGTGGAGAAACACTGGAATGGGTTACCTAGGGAAGTGGTGGAATCTCCATCCTTAGAGATTTTTAAGGCCTGACTTGACAAAGCCCTAGCTGGGATGATTTAGTTCGGGTTGGTCCTGCTTTGAGCAGGGGGGTTGGACTAGATAACCTTCTGATGTCTCTTCCAACCCTAATCTTCTTCTAATCTTCTATGATTGAAAGGAGAAATATAAGACCCAGAATATAAGACCCTTATTCCCTGTGGACTGATGGAAGATTACTACCAGTTAATTAGAGCACTTGGAGCCAATTAATGCCCCGCCAGGTACCTGATGATAACCCCGTTCT
>NW_027133068.1:0-5912 GCF_026122565.2 Emydura macquarii macquarii
GTCCTATATCATAGCTCCTTGTCCGATCAGTCTCCCTCCCCCGCAGCCCCAAGGATCACAGTGTCACTCTCCATTGCTCCTCGCCAAAACTCCGTTTCCTTACAACCACTAGTCCCTGCTTCCCCTCTTACTTTGTGGGTCCATTTCTCTCCCTAGGCTTCTTGTCCAAATCCAGTGCTCTTTCTCTTCCCTGAGCTCTTGTCCCTTCTGCATCTGAATCAGGCTGTTTCTTCCTCCATGCTGCCTGGGACAAACAAAAGAGGGTCATTTGAGTGCCCAGGAGAGACGGGCTCACTGTTGTCCATTCTAATGCACAGCCAGGGCCTCAGCCCAGACCTTAGTAGCCTAGAGCAGCAATTTCAAGGAAAATCATAATCAACCCACAGCTAGAGAATGCCCAGTGTGGATGGAATCTTCCTAGAATTTCAACTTTCATGCTGTAGCAAGTCTGAACTGAGCTTGAGTGACATGTGATGTTTTAAAAAAAGACTTGTTGAAAATCCAATGACATTTCACAGGGCTGGCAAACAGCACATCACTGACACAAGTACCAACCCCCTGCCAAATTACAAGTCTCTGCTCCAAAGCATTGGGGAGCAAGCGCTAATCAAAGAAAAGGCTTTTGGAACGTTTTAACATGGGCAAACCAACATATTTCCACCTCATCTTGTTCTCTGATTCCACTGAACCATTTTGGTTGAAACAAACAAAAAAATCCAGTCTGAGTCCAACATCCAGCACGCACAATTTCAGCCCAACCAGTTTAATTTGGCAAAGTTATAAACAACTGAAAACAGGGTTTTATGGGAAGTGTCAGGCAACCTTAATAATAGGCAGTGTTACCAACCCACCTAAAGTATCTTGTTACTTTTTCCTTGTCCCTGGACAGGGAGCCAGCATTGAAGTTGGACCATAGTTTTTCTGTCATTTAGGGATAAATGTTAATGCTAATTAAATTCATGAATCTAAATTCTCACAACTCATTGAAAACTCCGTATCAATCAGGGCACAATCTAACCCTAGATTTAACCCTAGATTTAAGTTAATGTTTATGTATCATATTACATATGTAATATTACAAAGTAATACACAGTCCTATTAGGAGTTGTATTTTGGCTAAAGCTTTAACAATTATTTATGCAGTGCTGACAACAGTGAAATATATAATCTAATTGAGAAATTGTCATAGAGTTTACAATCTATTTTATGTTCAGTTAATGTTTTATTAGCAAAACTAGATAGTTTTCAGAATAAAACACAAAATGACACGGATTCCTTTATTAAGTGAAAATACTTGATTGCCTTCCTTTGTTACAAATTTTGTACAATGTTAAACTCGTGTGGAACATAAGTAAATATTTGTCTGCAGTGGTGATCAGTTCAATATCCATAGAAACCCAGGGCTGGATCCCGATGTAGATGTTTGACATTCGGGTGCAATCCAGACCAGTGAAGGGTTGTCACCTTTTCTCTGCAACCTGAGGTGCTTCACATTGCTTGCTTCGTAGGTCTCAACCTGGGCTTCTCACAAAACAGCATGCACATCACAGCCTGAAAGTGTGTGTACCCTTGCTGGTCAGCTGCAGGGTGACCTGAACATTTCCCAGTCCTGAATTTCTCCAAAAACGTGTTCTGTGCTGTCCAGCCCTTTCTTGGACGTTTCAGATATTTTAGGTCCATTAGAGAGGCTCAGTATCCAACAATTTACAACTTTAAATGGAGTTGCCCATATAACTTCAATTTAAACACAGCCCTGGATTAGTTCTGATTAAAGAATAAAACAAGTTTATTTAACTGCAAAGAGCGGTTTTAAGTGAGTACAAGTATAAGGAATTAAAATTAGAAATGGTTACAAGAGAAATAAAGATAAAATGCTTTCTAGTACTAGAACGTAACAAACTAGATTTGGTTCAAAATGAAGTCCCTTACCGCGTGTTCCCAGTAACATTGCTGACAAAATTCTCTGAAAGGCTGTTTCTTTTGTCATCTTAGGTAAGAGAGAAAGAGACCTTGCTCCTCACTTCATAGTCCACCTTCATTTGAAATGCATTTTCCCAAGGGTTACCACTCGATAAAGTTCATTGCTGCTGTGAGGATAGAAACAAGAAGTCTTGGGGTGAAAGAGATTCTATGCTGTTGTTTATGAACATGTAGATAAGTTTGTTCCTGCCCCTTTTTAATGCCAAAGAATAGCCACTTGACAGGTGATTGCTCATTAACTTTGACACCTGGCTAGAGGCATCAGCTTGTTCTTGGTCTTTGAGAAACTGGTTTATTCAGAGGTGTCGGGTTTAAACCAATTCAGACTAATTTCAGCTTGTGTTTAACGTCACATATGTTGTTCCTACATATATTTCACCATCATATACTGATCAGTGATTTATTAGTTTTCAAATACTATCTCACAAGGCCTATTTTATACAAAGATGATTACAATAGCATGTAGGGGGTGCATTTGGGAATGCTGTGTAATGCTCAGCATTACAATGCCTACCTTTTTAGATGCCTAGAATATCACTGGGATACACAGTTTAAGTGCCTAAGGTACCTATACAATGCATGGGGAGAAATAGGCACTTGAGAATGTGACCCACAAAAGTCAGCATGCTGGGCAGGGAGCTGCTGAAGTTAGCCAATGGGAGATGTTGATAGAGGTGAGTCCCTAAGCCCCATCTCTTGTGGAGTTAGGTGCCTCTCTGTAGCCTAAATTTAGGCACCTAACTCCACTTGTAATAAATAACTGGGAGTCCTGCTTCTGGAGCACAGTGGCTTAAGCAGCTTGAGTGGTTTCTTGGGTGAATGAGTCAGGTGGCAGCCTAACTCCATACAAGTGGGGAGGGGGAAGAGGAGGTGGTGCTGTTACTACTGCCGCCCACCTTAAACTTGTAGCCCACTGGTTAGAGCACTCAGGTGGCATTTGGGAGATCTGGGTTCAATTATCCCCTCTCCTTAAAAGGGGAGAAGGGATTTGAAACTAAATACCCTAACCACTGGCTGTAAGATATTCTGTTGTGGGACTCTATCAGTATATCCTGTTGAAGCCATTCCACTGTATGGAAATATTTATGTAATCTTTGGGCCAGAGAGGATGAGTGAGAATGACTCTCTAATCCAGTGGGTAGGGCACTTGCCTGGAAGGTGAGAGACCCGCTGTCCAATCCCCCTGCCATAATGACTATTTCATGTATCCAAAGTGGAACATCTTCAACAGGAGAGATTGAGGGAGCCCAACAACAAATATCCCATAGCTCAGTAGAGAAGGAGAGCACTTTTCTGAGAGTAGGAGAGATTCTTGTTCAAATACTTTCTCCCCAGCAGGCAGAGGGGGAATTGAACTTGGGTCTCCAACACAAAGCGATCACTCTACATCTGACCTCTCAGTCCTCATCCTCCAAGGAAACTTGCACAACACTTTCAAAGGATGAGCCTAGGAGCTTAAATTCAGAATGCTGCTAGACCCTAAAAATCATGGAGTGAACAGAGACCCTGGATTTATGGCTTATTACAACAATTTGTAACCCACTAACCCCTCTTCACAGACCTGAGAACTCTGTGTAGCTTGAAAGCTTGTCTTTTTCACCAACAGATATTGGTCCAATACAAGATATTACCTAACCCACCTTGTCTTTCTAGTTTACTGATAAATTATTTTATGCATCTGACTAAATGGGTTGCAGCCCATGAAAGCTTATGCCTGCAGAAATTTGTTAGTCTTTAAAGTGCTACAGGACTCCTGTTGTTTTTGCTGTATACAGACTAACATGGCTACCCCTCTGGAACTGAGCACTGTAATGTGATTTGTATGTTCCTGGTATATAACACCTTTCATCCCAAAGAACTCCAGTGCACTTCATGAACTAATAATTACATATATAGACAGGAATTCTTCTCTTCCAACCAGATACCATTACTTACTTGGGGTTTGTTCAGCATCTAGTATATTATCGGCACTATTAGCAACATTTCATAATCTATCACTGAAATGCAACATGTCAGACTTTTCAAAATGTCATGCCATCTACGGCACACAGCCGGGCTTTGCTCATAAGCGTCACATTCCAGCTACAGCAGCTACCAAACTCTGTCCACCTTTCCCATAGCATTGACTCTGTGATTCCATCTTCTGGGTCTTTTTAGGGATGAAACTAATGGACAATTTCTTCCTAGCTCTTCATGAGCAGGATTCAGGAAGCTGTGCCTCATGATTAATGTAAAGCATGAGCTGCACATTCACTAACCTTCATTCTTGGTTGATCATTCTGAAGTGGATCTGGCAGCTGAACAAGGATTGGGGCCATTGAGCCAGCGTTCTTTCTTCCAGGAGAAATGCCTTATTGCTTGGTGTGGTGAAATGATTTGATATCACTCCAATCCAACAGCTATCCTAGCTTCCCAAACTTTTTTTTCTGGGAGAAAACATAGCTACAGCCTTTTTGACTGTCTTCCCCCATCCCCTGAACATATTTTGTTCGGCTGGAGATGGTTTTCCTCTACCGTTGCTGATGAAACAGGGGGTTCCCTCTTCCATGCTATGAGCAAGGAGTTGGAATGGTCTTCCTGTAACAGGAAGTAAAGAGCCCCATAATTAATCAGGGATTTTTAAAGTTAAATAAAGGAAAGGAAGTCAAATGTATCTAATATTCTACTCTAATCCCTTGACTAATATCAAGTGTATTGCATTAAAGTACAGTCATTCTTTCAAACACTTAAAAGAAATGCTCAGTTAAGCAGTGACGTATAGAGAGTATGTATAGAGCGTTAAGGTGAGCTGTGTGTGTGTGTGTGTGTGTGTGTGTGTGTGTGTGTGTGATCTTGTAGCCTGATTTTATAGTTATTAATTTATTGAATAGGGTAATAGGTTTGCCAATTTCTTTAATTAAAGGATCATGAGGTTCGTGTCCTAAATCAGGCTTCAGGTAAGTTTTATAAGGACCCCGGGTACAACACAGGAAGAATTCCAGTGATAACCAGGATTTGTATAATTTTATAAATTTATTAAAACAACACAAAATAATAAACAAATGATTACTATAGAGAAAATAAAATGAATAATCAAATTGATAATAGATTAATACAAAGGCTTATTTGATAGATAAATTTATGATATGCTTTAAACTAGTATACTCACACCCTTCCTGGACTTGGTTGAAAGAGATGTCTAATTTCTTAAGTTGGAGTTGAGTGGAATAAGAGCTGCTTCAAAGCTAAGAGCTATAAGCTAAGACTAACATTACAACTTTAAGAATATAAAATAAAGAATGAAGCTTAACACTAAATAAAACTTTAAGCAGGGATAGCTGACAGTCGACTGCCCCGATGAGCTGGATTTGATCTTTCTTATACCCCCAAGAATATGGATCCTCCTTCCAGGCCCATACTTGGTCTTTCCACCTCCAAACTTTTGGGGTACGTGTTGTCTATTGGCTACTAGGTTCATACGTATTATTGATGTATCCACATCCTTCTTCTTCCTCTGGCAGTGGTATTGGAACTGGGGAGGCTGCCGCACCCTCTGGCTTGAAGTAGTAATAACAAACACCAGATACAGAGTTTCCACGGTTTCCATCATCTGCACCCCTTTATCTCACCTTTGTTATTTCTAGCTTATTGTGGGTTCTGTGGTGTTCTTGTGAAGTTTCAAGACAGCCCCTTCCCCTTTTAATGTCTCTTGACTTATCTAGGGTAAAGGTTATGACCATATATATATCTTATCCTATTCTACATCTATCTAAACCAAAGGTTGAATATATATATATCTTAACAGTAGCTGTCATCCAGGATGTGGCCTGGAAGGTACCTTGCATTACAGCTGAATAAAATATCTAATTTTATTATTTCATCACACAATCATATCAAATATATATGAAAAATATCTCTAATAATAATAATGCAAGCAAGCAGGCTAGTTCTAT
>NW_027133069.1:0-59599 GCF_026122565.2 Emydura macquarii macquarii
GGCAGGGTGGCTGCAGCTGCTAACCTGGGGGGTAATAAAAAACAGCCTTAGGTCCGGTCCAGGAGCACTGGGATTTGTTCAGTCCCTGCCTGCTCATCCTCACCCTCACCCCACATGTGTGCAGGCAGGGGGGGACACCCTGCTCCTACCTGCACAGGAGCAGACACCAGATGGTCCCCCCTATTTGCAAACGAGGGTGACGCCCGCCCACCGCTCAAAGCCCCTCCCCCAGCCTAAGGGGAGGAGCCACCGGACCTAGAAGCAACTGATTCCGTGGGACAACAATTGTAAAACCAGGAAGGGGCGTGAGGGTCAAAGGTATAAAAGAAGGGAACCGGAAGGGGACACCGAGCAGAGAGCCCCGGACAGCGCCCACCGCTCCCGGAAGGTGTCAACGGAGCCGGTGGACGCCGCCCAGAAGAACTCTGCTCGGAGACGTGATCGGAGAAGGGAACGGAAATAGGCCCCACAGTCGCAGGGCGCCTCCCCAGCCAACCTCCCCTCCCTGGTATTAAAGATGGCGACTTTGGCCAGGGCCAAGAGGAGGTTGACGAGGAGGTCCCGCGACTTTGTGGGGCCATGGACGGGGTGTGCGTAAATAAACAAGTGCAGGGAGAAGTGCAGCCAGAACCTCAGCAGGAGGTTCTGGAGAGCCGGAAGAGGGGTGCGGCCTGGCGCACTCCAGGTATGCGTGCGCCAGGGTCTCCCTCATGCCGCAGAAGGGGCAGGTGTCGGGGTGGGGGGTGAACCGCGCCAGGTACACGCCCGTGCTCACGGCTCACACACAGGACCGCCAACAATGTCCCCGGCGGGCCGTGGGGTCGATGTGGAATACAGGCTGGCCCACCGGGGGTCCCCGCCCTCCAAAGGTGGCAACAGGTCCCGCCATTTGGTATCGGGGCAGGACACGAGGGCGGGGAAGTGAAGGGTGTGGAGCACGAGCGTGTAAAGGTGGTCTCTCGGCGCGGTTCGGAAAAGGACCGGCTGCATATCGTGCAGCCGGCTGGGTGCGTAGGAAGGGGGGAGCCGAGCGGGCTCGCGGGGCCGGGGCCCGATGAAGAGTGCCGGAGGGCCGGGGCTGAGGGGCGGGCGGGGAGCACCCTCTCCCAGGACCCACTCGAGGTAGACCTGAGCAGCGGGGGGCAAGGCTGCCCTCCTGGGCTGCTGCTGGGCTGACACCCCTGCCCTGCTGCTGCAGGGACGTGCTGAGCGAGGGCCAGCAGGGGCTAGTGAGAAACAGAAGGAGAGGCAGCCTTTGCATCCAGCAGACAGCTTCATAAATGAGCTGGGATCAGCCGGGGGTGAGGGCAGAGGGACAAAGGTGGCTGGAGTTTTTGAAGTTCCGCCCACAAAATAATCTCTGCCCATTGAGTCACCAAAGGAGACACCGTGGCCTGTTCACAGTAGATGGTGCAATGTTCAGAACAGGACGGTGTTGCTGATTGGCTCCACGAGCTCCTTGGGACTGGCTCCCCTCATTGGGCTAGAATATGCCACTGAGCTCTCTGGCCCTGGCCCCTTTTTACTGGTAACAAGAAAAGGGGTGGCATCTTCCAAACATCACCCACTAGGGGCATCGGCAGGAGGCGTCATTGGCAGTAAATGGGGCTGAGCTGTAACTCTCCCTCTCCGATCTCACATGGGGAATAAAATCATTAACAATGATGAGATTTAAATGATCTTCTCTGGGCACCTGAGCTCACCCTCCCAGAGGGATTGGGGCAGTTCACACCTCTCTGAGCTGCTGTGCCCAGCTCTCTGCATCTCCTACACGTGGGTCACAATTTTTCAGGTTTTCTTTGCAAGCAGAACAGCTGGAGACTCAGTTTAGAAATAACAAAAGCTGAGATCCTGGAGAACAAGGCAGTCTCTTCGGAGAAGTGCCAGAACTTCCTGGCTGGTTCTGAGCCCTGTAAGTGAGCACAGAGGCTGGGCCTGGTCTGAACCTAAACACTTAGGTCGCCCTAGCTACTTCGCTGCAGCGCCGTCCTGTCGTGTAGACGTAGCCTTGGTGTTCTTGGGGCAGAGACGACCCTCAGTGGACAAAGGGCTTGGAGCAGAAATTTGGGACAGTTCAGACCAAACTGAGATTGTCAGTGAATCTGGTTCCTGTGGGGAGGGAAATCAGGTCATTTCCCTTCCTTCCTTCTGCAACCCTGGGTAGGGGCCTAAAGTCAGCCATGTCCTCCCCTCTCTCCTGGGGTGAGGGCAAGAAACCTCAGCAACCTCCCATCCCCAGCCTCCCTCTCTCTAGTGCAGATATAGCCCTAGACAGGGGATGGGAGCACTAACACAGTTCTTTAATGTAGTTCTCGAACCCAGTTGTCCCATCCATGCTGCCAAAACCCAAGCGTGTTAGAACACAGCTGGCCCTAACTTTGTCAGACAATCATAGCACCAATCTATACATGGTGGGTAATAGCAGGGTGAACTTTAGAAAACAATCACAATAACGAGGTGTGTAATACATGGTGTACCTAAGCTGTAAGGCCACCCCACATCCTACTAATTTGATCTGGCAGAGCAGATGCAAGAGTTAATATGGGTGGAGTAGGGCTGCTGGACTGGGAAAAGCTGAAGGAGGAGAGAAGAGCAGGACAGGGAGAGAGAAAAGAGCAGGAGGCAGGTGCCAGCTGTGGGTTCTGTGCACTGGCGTGCAGGGATGTGTCCGGGCCCAGACTGTCTTGGTGCACAAGGAGCCGTCAGCCCTGTTCTCTCTGTGAGGCTTTGGAACTTGCAGTGTTGGAGCAAAAAAGTTTGGATCTTTTCCCTTTACCCACAACCCTCAGTGCTCATCCCCTCTGAAAGCCAAGCCCCTGTCATGTTGGTGCCTAACTTTAGACAGCCATGTTTGAAACTTTCTCCTTGTATTAATAGGAGATAAACCTGGTGTCCTAAAAGGGTTTAATTCAGCAAGGTCAATTTCCTACCTTGTAATCCTGGGCAGCCTCCTCAATGGGAACTACGGTGTGAGACTTGTGAGCCCGGGATTTTTCACACACCCAGCAAATGGCTTCTCCATCTTCCTCACAGAAGAGTTTGAGGCGCTCCTCGTGTCTCTCACACAGATCCTCCTTTGGCTCTTTTCCTGGTTTTGTCCTCAGTTGTTTGATCGTTTGCACTATGTTGTTCAGCTGCGTGTTGGGTTTGAACTCCCCTTTCTGGAATTGGGCTCTGCACTGGGGACAGCTCAGCTCTGGCCTTCTTCCCTTTTCCCATTCCTCACAGTGCTGCGTGATGCAGACTCGGCAGAAGTTGTGCCCACATGCGATAGTCACAGGCTCTGTTAGGTACCCCAGGCAGATAGAGCAAATGGTGTCATCTTGCACTTCTGCTGCTGTAGCTGCGGAGGCCATGGCAGCCAGGTGAGTTCCTGGTTGTGTCTCTGCCCTTTGCTCTGTAGGGTGTGGGATTGTGTGTAGACTGGGAGGGGCCACTGCAGGTATCAGCTATTCTCAGCCACAGAAGGAGAGAAGATAAAGTTTAAAAAAAAAAAAAAAAAAGAGGAGGAACAAGGAAGGGGAGGAAGGTGGAACCGAATGAGAGAAAAAGAGGAGGAATAAAGGAGGGAGGCAAACAGAACAGGAATGGACAGAGGTGGGGAGCAGGGGTGGGTAGTATATCCCCTGCTCCACAGGCAGGTTTCTGTAACTGTCTAACCCACCAGCACTGGTGACTGAAGTGGGGACCCACAGAACTAAAAGTGCAAGTCTCTGCAGCTTGAGCTAAAGAGTCTGCCTGTGAAGTTCAGAGCTGTAAAAGACCCACAAACTCTGTGGGTCAGCCATAGAGAGGGATGTGTAACACACACTTTCACCAGAGGGTTACAGGTGCAGTGAGGGGATCTTTCTGCTCCCCCGGGAGAGGAGGGGGATCACACCACTTACACAGAAAGTCAGGGTTACTGATACTTTGGAAATTTCTATAAAAGTTAATGCTACAGAACATTAAGGATTTTCAAAGCCCCTCCCATTTTGAACCTCTCTTCCTTTGTATGGTAAGCTTTGGCCAAATTCTCCTGTCCTTTAGACAGTGTAAACTGAAGAACATTTAGTCCCTGAACTCTGCCTTGTGAGCAGTGAAGGCACTCTGCAAGCATACAATACAATACAGACTGGCATTGCGTGAGTGCACAGCTGATATTACATTACTGTGATGCTCTGCACACCCTCGTGTTCTCCTTTCGAGTATAATTGTGTATTATATAATGCAAAGTATGTCACATTAGATGTCTTTGGAATGCTCATGAGGTACTGATCATTATTGTTAAAGTAATATGTTGGTTGCAATTTCATGCATATGGTTATGAGGCTGCTCTAGGTAATATTTGCAAAGATGTGTCCTCGTGGCTTGAAACAGATCCAGGCAAAATTCTCCAGGAGCAGAGGGGCAGTTCGCACTTCATCAAGGCGTGTATAGAACAAACCCAGCTCAGCATTCCAGGAACAAAGGACTGGCCTGGACATCAAGGGAGGATCAATTAGACTCTCAAGGAGTCACTTCCCTTCCCTTGGGCAGCTTGGAACCCTGAGGGGGTGATGCTCACTGACTCAGGACATGGATGAGTCCATGTAAGGACATTGTTGGTCACCTGACCCTGGGAGGGGCAAGCCCCAGAGAAGAGTAGGAACATTATAAAAAGGGGAGACATTTGCCATGCTCGCTCTCTCTTCCACCTCCATCTACAAACACCACCAAGCAACTGAAATGCTGACCAGAGGGGAGAGCCTGGTTGAAGGGAAACCAGCCAGCCTGCGGTGAGAATTGCCTACATCTGTAAGGTTGCTGAAAGTGTTAAGCTTAGCTCAGAATGCTTTTTGCTTTTATTTCTTTTGACCAAATCTGACTTGTTATGCTTTGACATATAATCATTTAAAATCCTTCTGTACTTAATACATTCATTTGTTTGTTCTATCTAAAGCAGAGAGTTTGGTTTGAAGTGTGTTGGAGACTCTACTTGGAATAACAAGGCTGGTGCATATCAATTTCTTTGTTAAATTGAGGAATTTATATGAGCTTACATTGGTCAATGGGCTTAGCTGAACATTGTAACATGGAGGTTCCTATGGTTGTATCTGGGACTGAGGGTATGCCTAGTGTCATTGTATTGTATGATCCAAGGAGTGGCTGGCTAGAGGCACTCATTCACTTAGTTGGGGGCAGCTTACATGCTGGAGCTTATGCATGAACAGCCCCAGGAGTGGGGGTTCTCCCAGCAGAGCAGAGTAAGACCGACTCCTGGAGTGGGGGATTGGGGTGACACAGCGATTCACCAGACCAGATTGCACCAGGGAAACTTCACAATTACATTGAGTGTTGGCTAAATCTTGTTTTTGTGAAATACATGAAAGAACAGAGCCACAAACACCCCCCCACCACCACCAAGCGGCACTTCAGCCTGACACACTGTAACTTTAATCAAAAGCTAAAACCTCAACTGACTCTTATTGGTCTAACCTTTGAAATGTTCACTTCAGTCTTTTTAAAATACCCATTTACTGCATAATAATTCAAGTCTGTCTGTACTTTGTATAATTCTATTTGTTTTAAGATTGTTTGTAAAACCATCCACTGACCATTTTATCTGTTAATTTTACCCACTTTCAATATATTTGTAAAAACTCTATTTTAAGTATAAGAAGCCGCACTGTGAAATGTAATATACCGACCTAATTGTGGAAGACACTGACAAAAATGAAATAATGTTTCTTTTAAAAATAAATATGTGAATTCTTCAGCTAGGAGTTGGTACTGAGTGATTGGAGTGTGAATGGCTGAGAAATTGAGGTGGGTGTAGACAGGGAGAGTGATTGAACAATTGGTCTGAGTAAGGGATGTCGAAACACAATGAAGAAAACACCAGCCTCACCTCAAACGTTTGAGAGAGGAAGAAAGGAGCGAAGATAATAACTTTTACCACTCAACTGGCCCTGATAACTTTGGAGTCAGCCCACTTCAAAGGACAAAATCTGATCAGGCTTGCAACAATGTGGGTGATTAAGGATCACACCAAATGCAGATGCAGCATGACAGAGCAAAAACCCATAGACTCACATGGAATCTTTTTCCTATAAAATGGGACCGAAAGATGAAGGCTGGAGGTTCGGGTCTACATCACCACACCTGCCAGGAGTACCGATGCGCATTGGCAGAACCTTGCTCCTCATCCTTGTGCTACAGTCACCTGGCCAGTGACTACAACGAGCACCAAGAGGCTGGTAACTATAACGTCTGTGAGACCCCTGTGTATGTTTCTGTCTCCCTGTCTGTGTATGTCTTTCTGTGTGAATGACTGTGAATGAAAGTACCAATTGAAACATGTGTCAATGAAGTATACTTTATTAGCAAGAATCTCTGTATTTGTAAAGCACAATATTGATACCGTGTTGATCCTGTTTCCCTGGTATTTGTATTATTGATACTATTTACCAAATTTTCTGCATTCACAATAAACATGGTTTGTTGCCTTATCCCCTGAAAAAGATCCTGTGACATTTGTTATTTTGATAACAAGAGAACTATATTAAAAATGTTGGGTGGCAAAGTCAAGCTTGCAAACATGAGAAAATGCCAGTATTAAGGGGGCCTGAACAACCAGATCACCAGCATCAAAAGTCGACGGATCAGGTTAGAGCATCGTAGTCAGCTTTGTTTATCTGATTGTTTAAGAACTTTGGGTAACATTCTGTTAGCAACATCAAAGAGCATCAGTGCGTGCCCAACAGAGACCCAGCGCCTCCTCGTGCCCGGCTTCCCTGGCCAGTTAGCCACCACAAGCTGTGAACACCAGCTACGAACTCAAGCTGCGATCACAAGCTACGATCAGGACTGGGTACTATATACAAGGAGCTGCAGAGCACTTGGCATGTGTGCATGTGCATGTATGTATTAGATACCAATTATTAGTAGTTAATAGAATTGTGTTTTCTCATAATAAATGTGTCATATTGCCTCGTCCCCTGAAAAAGATCTTACTTATTTCCATAAGCATAACACATCCACCACTGGTTCATACAGATTAATGTAATTGGTAACTACTTATATGCTTTACTTTCTGCATTTCTCTAAGTGTAGACAAGGAAAAAACATCAGTTCTACTACTTGTAATTCATTTCACTTTCAGTGTCCTAGTAAGTGCTCCAATGTTTGCATTGCAAACACTGCGCAGGAATCTTGGTCTAAGAACTATTTTCAGTCGATAAGTAGCCTTTTTAAAAGATTTTGGAATCTTTTTTGTTTTTGATTTTTA
Organism: Emydura macquarii macquarii; assembly: GCF_026122565.2. NCBI lineage: Eukaryota > Metazoa > Chordata > Testudines > Chelidae > Emydura > Emydura macquarii. The sequence goes on from NW_027133069.1 coordinate 7,250, forward strand.
AAAAAAGATAAGTCATAGGTGCTGGAACTAAGGGTGTTGGGAGTGCAGCACCCCCTGGCTTGAAGTGGTTTCCATTATGTACAGGGTCAGCACAGTAAGAAGATGCATGATCTCTAGATTATTCCTGGGCATGATATTTTTGTAGTGTTTTCTAATCTATCATGAAAAAAATTTCAGATTATGTTTGTAATTTGATCTTTCACCACTAACATAAATGAGCTGATGCTAAACTACAGGGTTAAGATGAACATTTAAAAGTTTGTCAAGGGGGAAAGTAGTAGTAGGGAGAAATTATGTGCATTAACAAATGACGGAGGAGAATAAATTAATGATGGCCCAAAAGTAGTTGAGATACCAAACCTTTAAAAAAAAAAAAAAACTCCTTAAAAATCTCTGTCTAGTGTATAATTAAATGATGGATGTTAACAGCCTGGATCTATAATGAACAAATTTTGGCAGCCAAATCTTGCAAACTGTTCAGACTGGTTTGGGTTTTTGTGCACTGAAGGTTTTATACAAATAATTATGATAAATAAAAAGGATTAAGTTGGTGTAGGTTTCTAGTCTGTAGCTGTAAGGATATGAGAGAGTAAACATGAAACTTCAATGAAATTCACTGAGGTGCTCAAGTTTATGAGTTTATATTAAAGGGTAAGTACAAGAGGAGCTAAGATCACTTACCAGTTGGAGGAGAAGGACAGACAGCACAGCAGACACACAGCTACAAAATGGCTGCTTCAGGGCAGCAGTTGCTTGTATCTGCAGGTACCAAGGACCAGCAACTCCTCAGAAGGTTTTCTGGGAAAAAGGTCCTAGCAAAGTGCAGCCCTGGGGAGGTTTGGTAAGATCGAGGCATTCACAGCATTTGTGTGTAACAGCCTGTGTGGGCCTAGCTGGTAACCGGACCCAGCCAGAGCCCAGTGTAGGGGACGGAAAGATTCTCACAAGTGGGATTAGATGGCAGAATAAATGGCCACACTGGGGTACTGCCAGTCACTAAAAACACAGAGCATTGGGGGGAAAGTTTCAAGTGTAATTTAAACACTGTTTGTGCTGTGTCAGCACTTGCTTATTTCTTCCCAGCAGGGAAAGATCCCAGCGGGTCATTCTGCAGCGCTGCTCTCGCAGCCTGAAACTTCCAAAGCGGGGCTGTCTGTGCGGATAATGATCCCCTGAATGTGCCTGGGGCAGCAGCCCCTCCCCCGCCTGAGCAGCGCTGGGTCTATTGGTGTCACAAGGGGCTGGCTCCTGCCTTTTGAGCAGGTCAGCAATGGCATGTGAGGGTGAGGGGCAGATCCTGGGGAAATCTGCAGCATCTTCAGACTAAGCCCAGAACCTGCCCAGAGCTTCCCCAGCTGAGCCTGGTTCAAGTTTGAAAAGTGCTGCAGAGGCTCCCAGCCCTGCTATTGGCTCTGCCACACGCTGCCTTCTTATTGGCTGAGCACAGACTAGGCCAGTGAGGGGAGGGGGGAAGAGGAGCCGAGCAAGCAGGGTCGCTCCCAGCTGTTGTTACTAAAACCAGAATAGGGCAAATGCCAAACCCTGCCCTGCCTAAATGTCGCCCTGCAAACAATGCAGCCCAGTGCGAAGAGAGTTATGAATTAACTCTGCATTGACAGGGCGGCTGCAATCTGAGGAGAGCTGTGCAGTACAATGGCCCTGTTACACCAGTGAGAAGTGTGTTGAACACACAGTGTGCACTGGGGAGAGCAGTGATAGACCCACTCTCACGTTACACCAGAGCGATGCCTGGCCCCCGGGGTGGATGAAGGTGGCTGGGAGGACACAAGCTCTGGGATCAAAGGCTGAGTGTATTCAAGGGTCCCATCCTGCAGTCCTGGTGCTGTCTATATTTCCACAGAACATGGTGGATGTTCTGAGTGTGCAAGGTCTGCAGGAGTAAGACTAGGTCCTGCACCCACTGGAGTTAAAGTCAAAGCTTCCATCGATTTCAGGGGTGCAGGATCCGGCCACTCATCCCAAAGTGTCACTGGGCATTTGAGCAGCATCTGCTGGTGTTTCCGAGGCCACAGCTCGGGGAGTTTCCCTTCTTGCCAGCTTAGGAGCAAGCTGATGTTCAGTGATCGATGTGAAGGGCCTTTAAGGAGACAGGTTTCATCGGTAGCTGGATCCCGCAGCGACAGGCCCTTCAGAAATGCAGGTGGACAGAGAATTCCCCAGACAGAAGCAGTAGAACAAAGAAGGCGACTTTACTCTTATTACGTTGTTCAGTTTTAGATGAAGTTTTCTAACGTTTCTTCCTTCTCTTGTTAAGAATAAAACGTCCCAAGAGCCAGCAAGTTAACGTGTCCCTTTCCATCAAGCAGCCATTGACCTGATAAGGGAATGTTTTATGGTGTTACCCATAGAATTTATTGCTGTAAAGTCTGAAGGTTACAACACTTCCTGCCTTCAGCGACAAGGCGCTTTTCAGCACAAACTGGTGTGAAGAAAAGTTACCAAATGAGGGAGTGAATCATGTCCCCCCTTCCCAGATCTGCTCTCACAGGAAACCTCTGCACCAGGGTCTCCCAGTTCCCATGTTCCTCCCCCTCCCGTTCATGGTGGGGATTCCCCATTTCAGGGGCTCCCCACGGGCAGCTGTGATGACAGGGGACTCCCTGAAGGTGCAGCTCCCTCAGAGCTGTGTTTCCATGGAGTGGCCATGGGGACTGCTGTGGGCTTGGGGTCTCCACACAGATGGTCCTGACTTCCTCTGATCACTGTCACCTGCCAGTTTTGGGGCAAGTCTCTAGCTCAGTCTATGGGAGAACAACCCCCACCCACTGACAGAGCTATGTAAAGGGAGATCCCATAGGGGATCCCCCCGGAGACTTCCTCCAGCTACAACCTCTCTGGCAGGTGTTAGCATAACAGAGGTGATCCCGTCTGCTCCATTCAGGCTCTTACCCTGCACCCATCACCGTGGTCTCTGGACCCTTATTATTTATATATTTATTCTTTCATTAATTTTGGAGGAGTTTAATAAAGAACAACAAACAAACGTGACTGGACAGTAGAAGACCAATGTTCCCAGCAATAATTTATATAAAAGATTATAGGGACATGCAGGGGAGAGATATCGAGGTTTCAGACCTAGAAATCAAAGCTATTAGAAGGACAAACAGCATCCGGTGATCCTGCCTCAGAAGGTTTCTCTTACAGAGCAGTGGCTGGGCATTGACACGTTCGTGGCTGTCACCGCGAGGGCTCTGGTACAGTCGGTCAGTCGTAGCGCAGTGCCAGTGAAACATGGACGATGTCTGGTGACCTGTGTGATGTTAGCTGTTGGGTCTTAGCTGATTTCACAGGGAACTGGTGCCCACATCGCCTCATCCACCCACACAACCGGCACCATCGCAGGTGCTGTTTGGAGTCTCAGCAGAGGGGTTAAACATCCACCGGACACGCAGAGTGACTGACTCAGATCCCTAGAGGGGACCAGAGCCCTGCCCACTGGGTCTCAGCCTGTGCAGCTGCATGTGGGGAACATGGCCACAGACGCTGCTACCTTGTTTGATTTTGCTTGTGCCGGGAAACCTCTGAATGAAACTGACACTGTGGACAGGGTTTTCCCTGCAGATCTCGGGCTGCTGCTGAGCTCCTGGCTGTCTGCCTGCCCTTGTCACCCTCCTTATAACCAGAACTTGGAGGTGTTTCTCTCTAGTGCGGAGGGAAGCCTGGGCAGGTGGGTGTAATATGAACATTATTTCCCTTTTCATAGTCAGGCCTCATGTATTCCTTAATTCTTAGGCTGCAGAATTCACCTCTTGCTGCAGAACCGTGCTCCGGAATCTCCATCTTCATCCTCAAAAATCACAGGTGGGATTTTCAATGCCATATAAAAGATTTAGATGCCCAGTTCCCATTTGAAATTAATGGGCATTGGGCACCTAATTCATAGACTCATAGATTTTAAGGCCAGAAGAGATCACTGTGATCATCTAGTCTGACCTCTTGTACGTTGCAGTCCACAGAACCTCACCTTCCCACTCCTGTGATAGACCCAAAACCTCTGGGTGAGTTACTGGAGTCCTCAAGTCCTGATTTAAAGACGTTCAGTAACAAAGAAGCCACCATTTACACTAGTTTAAACCTACAAATGCCCCATGCTGCACAGGAAGGTGAAATGCCCCAGGCTTTCTGCCAGTCTGACCTGAGGGAACATTACTTCCTGACCCCAGATTTGGTGATCAATTAGACTGTGAGCATGTGGGCAAGTCCCACCAGCCGGACACCTGGGAAATAATTCATTGTCACTACTCAGAGCCCTCCTCTTCTAATGTCCCGTCTTTGGAGTTATTTACTGCTAACTGTTGCAGATCGGCCACTGTAGACAATCTCATCCTGTCATTCCCTAGGTGGCTTTGAAATCTCAGCCTATGTTTCTAGCCTTATGGTTGTAGAGAGAACCTTGATAATGAGAACAGGTGATCGCTGCCTGAGTCTGCAGACAGCCTGAAACAGTAGCTCTGAGAGGAGTGAACTGCCCCAGGCATCTGAGCCAAGACCCCCATGGAGTTTACGACTGTATGTTATATTATACGTAGTATTGATGTTGATGGAATAAATGGGCCCAAAGAGTGAAAGGTGTTAACATGACCCTGTCACTGTCTGACATTAAACAGTTTTAAACAAGGTTTGGGGTTTGGTTTTCGAAGACCTCAGCCAGCTTAGTCCCACAACAAACACGCCATTAAAAATCCCTTTAACTTTTTATTAAAGATACAGAAAAGAAAGACAAACCGTTAAAATATTTGAAATATAAAGAATTGAGTCAGGCTCACATTTTAACAACATCCCTCGTTCCCTTTCCCCTTCACTGCAGAGAGATTTTAGATGGAAACACTCCCCACAGGACAGTCTGTCGCTGGTGTTACAGATGGTGATGGGTGTCCTTGTTTTGAGAAAAAGAGAAGACGTTAATAGTTGAGAAAGGCTGGAGCCGCCGTTGCTGCTGTGAAAGTCTGATCCCATTTCCTACAAGACCAAACAAAAGCCCACGAGAGGGGAAGACCAGCAAAGAGAGAAAATGCAGCTTCTGTCTTTGGGTCTGACTCTGACTTGGAGCCTCACTGCTGGAGAATCACAGCACATGGTCTGATCAGCCGCTCAGAGGACAGAGCAAACTTTTACCAGCATGGGGCTGCTTAGGGCATTGCTTTGAGCTGCCTTGTTCTGGCCACAGGCTTACAGCTGTGTAGCAAAATATACAGAAGGCAAAAGGAGAGGGACAGGGCAGAGAAAAAAACAAAGTAGAGAAGGAAAAGGACACACAGGGGGGCGATGTGTGTGTGTATGTGTGTGTGTGTGAGAGAGAGACAAAGTCTCATATCCCAGGATATGTCTGGGATTTAGCCAGAGTCGGTGGAGGTGGTGATGTCATCTGGGTCCCTCCTTGCTTGGCCTGGTCAGTGCATCTCTCTGGATCAGGACTATGAAGGCCCAACAATGCAATGGTGGGTTCTGAGGTCCCAGGCGAGGGTGGGGGTGGCAGCCATGATGGAGAAGTTTGCTCTTTCTAGTCCACCCGTCTCCCACTCAGCCAGTGTCTGCTAATTTCCCCCAAAATTAGAGGACCCCAAAAGGCAGTGGTGAGTGGAATGGCTCATCCCTTCATTATTTACTTCACCAGCTAGGCCTAATTTCAGACACACCAACTATGGTGCATTGACTTCCCATCCCACACTTCTCATGTTTACCAGGCATGATCTTAACAGAGTCCTGGAGGCCTTTCTGTCTGGATTCATTCAGTCTGCCTGTCTCCCACTGGAGCCGGCGCTCCACATAAGCAGATCAAGCAATTGCTTAGGGCTCTGAGCAGTTCAGGAGGCCCCGATTTGTGGAAATAATGCAGTGAGAATTCTCAGGGGGTGGGTAAGGGCCACCCCCACTATTCCTGCTCAGGGCCCCTAGTGGGCTCGCACTGGCTCTGTTTGCAGCTTTTCCTGTCACCATTTATTGTTATCGGTTATTGTGATATTTTATTAATGTTTGCTCGCTTCTCCCAGCCGAGCTCGCACTAGGGTGACTGTGCAGCCCGGGTGTATCACAACGTTCCACGCTGAGGGGATTTTGCATTTCTCCAAGATCCCAGAGAATTCAGCAGGTTTGTTGCATGCAGCCAGGCACCACCTTGGTTTTTTTGTCTCCCTGCCCGCTGGGACCTGCTGCCAGGAGAACAGCACAGCAGCTGGGGCCCAGGAAAGAGGTTCTGAACCACTGTCTGAATGACATTGCGGGAGTGGAGGCCCAGGGAATGGAGCTGGGCACTTGGAGAGTATAGTGAAAAACCCTCTCACCAGATAATCACTGCTTCATTGTACATCAGGGAAGTGGAATAAATTTACATTGCCACTGAGTCTGGGGCTGCTGCAGCAGAATTTGGTCCCATTCTTTGCACAGGGCAGAGATAATTACAGTGACTCCTGGAGCACAGGAAAAGCAGCCTGCAGAACTGGCCATCACCAGGCGAACTGGAGAACTGAGTCTGCTGGCACCAAAGCTGCCCTCTCACGAGCCCTCCAGGTGTGTTTCTCACAGAGGAATTTGACCTTTGTGCTGTAACCACGCTGGGAGGAGGATCCAGTTACAGGAACCTGCCAGGTTCTGTTCTTCTTTCACTTTTGAAGCTGGGGGATGTGCCGAGAGAGGCCGGCGCTGCCATTTCATATCAAATGTATTAACTGAAGGAAAACCTTAGGAGCAGGCTGACGTTAAATCCTGTCGCTACCTGACCCCACCGGCAGAATGGCTGTTACCGCCTGGGACAGGGACGCCGTCACTGGGAGCAGGAGCTCTCCCTAGAGACAATGGCTCCGGGTGCTAGTGAAGCTGGGAGCCTCCTGGAGAGATCGGAGCTGCTCAGGAACGACTCCCCCGGGTTCGGCAGGTAGGGGTCACTCACTGCAACTCCAGCTGATTTGCTGCCCTTGGTATTTGCTGGCTTATGGCGCTGATTAGTCAGAAGAGCTGCGGGTATCAACGGGCCTCACGCCCGGGATTTGGGGATAAAGTGTCACTTTCCTACGGGAACTCAGCTGTGGCGGTAGAAATGCCCACACAGATTCAGAGACCTGCCCCGTCACTTCTCCACTGCCAGCGGCATGTTTGTTTGCTGCCCTGCTTCATTCACTGACAGACGCAGGCACCGATCGCCATTTCATAGAATCATAGAATCATAGAATATTAGAGTTGGAAGGGACCTCAGGAGGTCATCTAGTCCAACCCCCTGCTCAAAGCAGGACTAACCTCAGCTATATCATCCCAACCAGGGCTTTGTCAAGCCTCAGCTTAAAAACCTGTAAGGATGGAGATTCCACCACCTCCCTAGGTAACCCATTCCAATGCTTCACCACCCTCCTAGTAAAAAACTTTTTCCTAATGTCCAACCTAGACCTCCCCCCTGCAACTTGAGACCGTTGCTCCTTGTTCTGTCATCTGCCACCACCGAGAACAGCCTAGCCCCATCCTCCCTAGAACCCCCTTTCAGGTAGTTAAAAGCCGCTATCAAATCCCCCTCACTCTTCTCTTTTGCAGACTAAACAAGCCCAGTTCCCTCAGCCTCTCCTCATAAGTCCTGTGCTCCAGCCCCCTAATCATTTTGGTTGCCCTCCGCTGCACTCTCTCCAAATTGTCCACATCTTTTTTGTAGTGGGGGGCCCAAAACTGGACACAGTATTCTAAATGCGGCCTCACCAATGCCGAATAGAGGGGAATAATCACTTCCCGTGACCTGCTGGCAATGCCCCTCCTAATGCAGCCCAATATTCCATTAGCCGTCTTGACAACCAGGGCACACTGCTGACTCATATCCAGCTTTTTATCCACCGTTACCCCCAGGTCCTTTTCTGCAGAGCTGCTGCCCAGGGGTCCCCAGTCTATAGCTGTGCATGGGATTCTTCCTTCCTAAGTGGAGGACTCTGCACTTGTCCTTGTTGAACCTCATTAGATTTCTTTTGGCCCAATCCTCCAGTTTGTTTAGGTCACTCTGTATCCTATCCCTACCTTGCAGGGTATCTACCACTCCCCCCAGCTTAGTGTCGTCCGCAAACTTGCTGAGGGTGCAATCTACCCCATCCTCCAGATCATTAATAAAGATGTTGAACAAAACCGGCCCCAGGACCGACCCCTGGGGAACTCCGCTTGTGACCGGTTGCCAGCTAGACATGGAGCCATTGATCACTACTCGTTGAGCCCTATGCTCTAGCCAGTTCACTATCCATTTTATAGTCCATTCATCCAACCCATACTTCTTTAACTTGCTGATAAGAATACTGTGAGAAACCGTATCAAAAGCTTTGCTAAAGTCAAGGTATATCACATCCACCGCCTTCCCCACATCCACAGAGCCAGTCACCTCATCATAGAAAGCAATCAGGTTGGTCAGGCATGACTTTCCCTTGGTGAATCCGTGTTGACTGTTCCTGATCACCTTCCTCTCTTCCAAGTGCCTTAAAATGGATTCCTTAAGGACCTGCTCCATGATCTTTCCAGGGATTGAGGTGAGGCTGACCGGTCTGTAGTTCCCCGGATCCTCTTTCCTCCCTTTTTTGAAGATGGGCACTATATTTGCTTTTTTCCAGTCCTCAGGGACCTCCCCCTGTTGCCACGAGCTTTCAAAGATAATAGCCAATGGCTCTGAAATCACCTCAGCCAACTCCCTCAGCACCCTCGGGTGCATTGCATCCGGCCCCATGGACTTGTGAATGTCCAATCCTTCTAAATAGTCTTGAACCTGTTCTTCAGCACTGCGGGATGTTTGCCTCCTTCCCATTCTGTGCCACCCAGTACAGCAGTCTGAGAGCTGATCTTGTCTGTGAAGACAGAGGCAAAAAAGGCATTGAGTACCTCAGCTTTCTCCACATCCTCCGTCACTAGGTCGCCTCCCTCTTTCTTTAAGGGGCCTACACTTTCCCGAATCTTCCTCTTGTTGGCAACATGCCTGTAGAAACCCTTTTTGTTCCCCTTCATGTCCCTTGCTAGCTGCAACTCCAATTGTGCTTTGGCCTTCCTCATTTCATTCCTGCACGTTCGAGCAGTGTTTATATAATCCTCCCTAGTCATCTGACCAAGCTTCCACTTCTTGTAAGCTTCTTTTTTGCGTTTAAGTTCGCCAAAGACTTCTTTGTTAAGCCAAGCTGGACGCCTACCATGTTTGCTATTCTTTCTGCACATCGGGATGGTTTGCTCTTGTGCCCTCAATAAGGTCTCCTTAAAATACAGCCAGCTCTCTTGGGTTCCTTTCCCCCTCATATTAGCCTCCCAGGGAATCCTGCCCATCAGTTCCCTGAGGGAATCAAAGTCCGCTTTTCTGAAGTCCATGGTCCGTATCCTGCTGCTCTCCTTTCTTCCTTTTGTCAGGATCCTGAACTCGACCATCTCATGGTCACTGCTGCCTAGGTTGCCACCCACTTCTACTTCCCCTACCAAATCTTCCCTGTTTGTGAGCAGCAGGTCAAGAGAAGCACGGCCCCTAGTTGGTTGCTCCAGCACTTGCACCAGGAAATTGTCAGCGACACTCTCCAAAAACTTCCTGGATTGTTTGTGCTCTGCTGTATTGCTCTTCCAGCAGATGTCAGGGTGATTGAAGTCTCCCATGAGAATCAGGCCCTGTGAACTGGAAACTTTCCCCAGTTGAGTAAAGAAAGCCTCATCTACCTCATCCTCCTGGTCTGGTGGTCTGTAACAGACACCCACCACGACATCACACTTATTGTTCTTGCTTCTAAGCTTAACCCAGAGACACTCAACTGACTTATCTCCAGTTTCATACTGGAGCTCAGAGCAGTCATAGTGCTCTCTTACATACAGTGCAACTCCTCCCCCCTTTGTCATGCATTTGTCATGTTCCTGTGCTGTGAGCGGGCAGTGCCGCACCGTGGGGCTCCGGCACCCGGGGGCCAATACTTAAATCTGCAGCCTTCTCCTCCCCCCATTGGTGGCAGCAGCGGCAGTGCCCTGCGGGGGGGAGGGGTGTCTGTGGGCCCATTTGCTGCTTCCCCCGCAGTGGGGGCAGCAGGTGTGCAGGCAGCAGTAGTGGGGGATAGCTGCTAACGCTGCTAACGCTGCCATCGACGGGAAGGAGGCACAAATGTAAGTATGAGGGGGCCGTCTGGTGGTGGGGACGGTGTGGGGAGCATGATGGGATCTGCCCTGGAGCCCCAGCTTTGGCTGCCTGGACCCTGCGCAGCTGGGATCCCCGCGGCTCCTTCCGTGCACCCAGTGTGGGGCTGGAGTGTCTGGGAGGAAGGGAGGCGGAGGGGCCGGGTCAGCGTTGCCGCCGGGGATGTTAGTGGGGTTGGCGCCTCCACCGAGGGCCCAGCCAGTGCCCCTCCCCCACGCTGGCACCTGGGGATGTGCTCCCTCCCCCAACCCCATCCTCAGTACACCATTGTGTGCAGGTGTTTTCATCATCAGCTCACTATTGTGAAACTCCAGAGTGAAAGATACGAAGGGAAACACCTGGGGCCAGATTGGGTTCAATTGATGCAGGGAAAGGGAGATTTTCTAAAATGCCTAAGGGATTTAGGAACACAAGCCACATTGATCTTAACTCCCTTAAGTGTTTGTGAGAATCTCTCCCTCTGAGTGTAAATTTTACCTACAGGTGCCCACGAGGCCTCTTGCATCTCAGGGGGGGTCACCCCACAGAGGGCAGGGGAGGCTGCTGTTGCCCTCGGGGGTTTCTGGCGGGGGGGGGGGGGGGGCCGCTTTACCTCTCACTGGGACTGTAACAGCGACTGCCACTGAATGCAGGTGCTCAGGGAGTGACTCACCCCCGCCTGCTCTCACCTTCTTCCTCCCCAGTGCGGCTGCTCTCTGGGCCCTGCCGGCCCCTGCAGCTGTCCTGGCCTAAGGCAGGTTACATACACTTTGCCCTGTCACAATCCGGACCGAGCCAGATTTCCATCGGCGTAACGTGGTGTGAACCCGAGTGAAGTCAGCCCTTGTCGGCAGCCCGCTGCCCTTCCCAGCAACGCAGCCTCTTGCAGGCTCCAGCGGCCGCAGAGCCCGAGGGCCACGTTTCCCAAAGAGCTCAGCTCTGAACTGCTCCCGTCGGCACCTGTTTCGGCAGGTTTCCGGGCTCGGAGCAGCTCCCGTTGGCTCAGTGGGGGGCAGGGCAGGGGAGGAGTCTCCATTGGTCCAGCCGGAGCCGCTGTGCTGAGCCTGCGACGTTCACCCATTGCCGCCTGTGACCGAATCCATCCCTGCCGGCGCACGGACCCTGGGGCACCGGTGCCACAGACACAGGACGGGCGTCCAGGGGAGAGGCTGGGGCTGAGCTGTTGTGGAGGGAAGGCCATGGAGAACCCTCCCCTGGGATGAGCACAGCTGGGCCATGGGTCACTGACCCACCAGCACTTGGCAGTTGTTAGTGACAGGGCTGGACGGGGAGGGGCCATTTCCAGCCCACTCTGAGGCCTGGCCTAGCTCGTCCTTTCCCCTTCACATTCCCCAGTGCAGCCGCCAGAGCTGCAGCTCTGCAGGTTATTGCAGTGTCTGGAGCACATTGGCTGGGCTGGATTCACAGGGTCAGGGCCATACCCCAGTGCGACACTTCCTGGGGGTACCCAGGGCTGTGCGGCACTCGTTACCTGACAACCCCAGCCACAGGCACCGCAAACTTTCCTCTCCACCCACACAGGCTCCGCCACCCCCTGCAGGTTAGCGATGGGCACGCGCCAACCCCCAGTTCTGCCAAGCGTCCCCTGGGAGTGAACATCCTGTTCCACTGGACACGCGCAGCGTTCACAGATCCGCTGCTCCCAAAGGAACAGTGTGGCTTCCCACTTTCCCCTCAGAGCACAGCTCAGTGAACACACAGCACTTAGCCGTGTTTGTAACGGAAACAGGAACATGTTTATTTAACAGAGAACAGAGATTCAAGAAGAAGCAAGTGGGGTTAATGGAACCAAATGGTTACAGATAAAATAACCGCGCCTAACCCCAGCTAATGAGATGCCTCTTGTCTGACAAGGTGCTGCTCACCCCAAAGTCCTTCTCACAGCATTTTTCAATCTGGATGGCTGAGCCCCTCCTTTCCTGAGACCACGCCTGCTGGCAGCTTGTTCCTCCAGATGCATGATACCAGGGCAGAAAAGGGGCAGAAAGGCGAAGGGCAGCCCAGCACGCTAAGCTGTGCGGATATTCACTAGAATGGTTCTCCCAGAGGAGCTGATGGACTGTCTGGAAGGGCACCACAGTTTATAGTGGCATGAATGGCCCATGTAGATAAGGTCTAAAGTCCTTTGTCTCTGAGAGTGGTTTAAATGTTGCAGATCCCAGGGGGCACAGAGACGTGGTGACTCTGATCAGAATCATCCCTACCATTGCACCGCTGCTGGGGGCAATGAGGGAGGATCACTCAGTCACATGTAAAATATCTGGGTCTGTCCCATGCCTCAGTGGGTCACAGCTGAGGATACCAGATTCAGGGAAAACTGCTGAGAAATGGGGCAGCCCCCTCTCCTGAGACTGGGGGTTATTCTTCCATAAAATACACAAAGACAGCAATAAAAGTAAACTCTGCCTCATTACCCTGGTTAACAAGAAGTCAGAAAAGCCATCTCCTTAATATCCCAGCCCTTGACTTTATGATGAGTGGTTATTTAGAACCAATGTCATCAAACAAAGGGTTCTTCCAATCCCAAGAGATCCGCCACACAGCCAGGCCCAGATATAACTCAGCTCTTACCCAATAATCACACTGTTGCCAATATCTAAAGGTATGTCATAGGCTAAAGAACGAAAAGAGTATTAAAATGGTCAAAGAATCACATACAATCATTGCCAAGTTCATGGATCACGTTTGTAGCAATGGAGGAATAAATTGCTAATTTGCAAAGTCTCCGGAAATTACCCAAACAGTTTGGGCGTCACCAGTCCTTGTTCAGAGATTCTTTGTTAAAAATCCGGTCCAGAGAAATGAAGCAGGAAATGAAGACCAAATGCAGATGGTAAAGCTGCCGTATACACCTTCTCCTATGTGAGTGGATGCTTTTAGCCTTAGCTTGTGGAATTTTATAGTCACAAGATGGAGTCCAGGGTCACATGAGCAAGTCACATGACCTTGCATGCCTTGTTAAGTCATGGGAGCAGCCATTGTCCATATTCTGGATAACACCTTCACAGGAAGGCCCATTGGGTGGGGACAGGCTTCTTCTATGGTCTATTTAATGTCCTTTAATGGGCCATTACTTGCATAGTCCATTCCCAATGGGCTAGTTGGACTGTATGCAAACTAGCTTGTGGGTGTTACCCAGGAGCAAACACATTTGAAATACAGATGTACAGTTAATATTCATAACTTTAGATACAAACATGACACATGCATACAAACAGGATAATTCTATTGGATAGATTGTCATTTTTCCATTGATACCTTATATGACATACTTGGTATAAGTTTTGTTCTAATTGTATAACAGTGGTAGCAACAATGTTATACATCGTTGTAGTTCGATCATACAACCTCACAGGGCCAGGGACTGATCCGCTCATAGCGAGATCCCCAGAGAGCCCTCACCTGGGACAGGAGTGGCTGGGAGATGGAGCTGCTTTCCCCACAGCAATCAGTGGCCATTCCTACCACACTCAAGGGCCTTGCCTGCGTGGGCTTGTTTTCCTTAATACGTCTCTTTCTCGTTTATGTATTCATTTGTGTTATGGTAGCGCCTACATGGATGGGGGCTCCATCATGCTGGGCACAGGATACCCCAATAGTGGGAGACCATCCCTGCCCTGGAGAGATTATCACAGTCTAACAGAGCAGACAGCCCCACAGGTGCCAGCCGTGGTGTGCGCGTGGTGTGGAACGGCTGCCGGCAGCTCTGGGGTTTTAGCCACAGCGACATCGAACCAGCTCCGAGCCAGGGCAGACGAGGACGATGGGGGAAATCCCTTCCCTGCCGGTGTGTGTTCGGCAGCAGTGAGGCTTGTTCCCTCCTCCCCACTGCCCGTGTCCCTGTCCCTGCGTCACACTCACTCGCCGTCTGGTTTGTTATTTCTCCTCTTCCCCAGGCCAAGCTGCGATGAGGGGGAAGGTTCCCTCGTTCTCCCCCGGCTGCACAGTGAGCTCCGCTCTGCCCGGCTACCTCGCTCTCTGCCTCGCTCTGCAGGCTCACAGGCTGGCGTCAGGTAGGAGCTCCGGCCCCTCGCTGGGTTTGCTGCCCGTTGCTATTGCTGGTCATCACCGTCCCTCTCGCGTCACGGCCTGGTCTGATAACCCGCCTCTGCTCCACCCGCCTGCTGTGGCTTTGCTCTTTACACAGCAACCGGCCACGTGGAGACACCACAGGGCACAGCTGGGTCCCCAGGAACCATGGTTACTAGCTACACACAACGTTGTCAGGCCTGGACACGACACCATCCTACGGCTCTGGCTGGGTCCTGGCAGCTTCTAAAACACAGAACCCAGCGAGCGCCACGGCAGGGCTCACAAACTATTTAAAGGACATTTCCCAATTTCCCCACACACGCACTGCCAGACCAGCACGTCCCAAATCAGACTCTGCAGCCACGAACGAGTCCTGAATCCCAGTGATGACTCTCCAGTTACAAAGAGAAGTGACAAACCACAAGTCACTGCTGCTGCACTGGACACGTCTGATTAGGGCTCAGAGCACAAAAACCTTGTATCTCAATGAGGATGTGAGGACATTTGCCGGCTTCTTCATTCTGTGCCCTTGGTGAAGGCCTTAGAGTGACCCTCTCCACAGGATGCCCCAGAGCTGGCTCCACACTACTCAGGCTTTTGGTTCCCTCCTGCTGTGGTTTCCAGCCCTGTAATTTAACCAGCTCTCTCTGTCTCTCTGAATGCTGAGTCTCTGCCCTTTGAGACACCCCCCATAGAAACCACTCCATTCTGTGCCGTTGAACAAGTATTGTGTCACCACGGTTCCCTGTTTCCTGCACTTTTCTATCCTTTGGTCCTCCTTCTCTCTCTCCATTATCTGACCTCTGACTTAAACTTTAAGCCATCGTGTAGTGATGATGATCTGTTTTCATATTGTTACCCCTTGCCAGCCTTTATCCACCATCCCTGCTGGGGTGGAGGATGGCCCCTGTGTGTGAGCACAAAAAGGCCTTGGGGTATCAGAGAACCAGGCCCCCAGTATCATTATCCCCAGGGTGCCCATGAGACGTTTCAAGCCCTATTCAGAGATAACAGGGACAGTGTCTGACATTCACCTGTGAGCTCTGGGTGACAGATTCTGCAGCCACATGGGGTATTTTGCAGACTATCGAATTCACTTCATGCATGTTCTGTTCATTTTTGTGTCCCCTTTTCTCAGTGTATCTGTACATGTGATATGTAGCTCTGTGGGTTTGGGGTTGTAATCGATGCCATGGGGGAGGGTTACCCAATCTCCTTCAGGATTTACAATCCATGGGCTGGAATTACTTCTGGGACAGGTAACAGTTCCAGAGAAGTGCCACCCCTCAGGAGAATTGCATCAGCTGGGTTTGACCAGGTCCCAGAAGCCCAAGAGAACAAAGATTTTTGGTATAAAAGCTGGATTTGAACTGACCAGAGGCCGAGATCTTGGGCTACAAAGTGCCATGAGCTGGTAACCAAGAGGACAAAGCCTTGGAGCAGAGGTCCCCAAACTGGGGCGTGCCCCGCTAGGCCAGTGTGGAGAAACCTTCGGGGGAGGAGGCGTAGCAGGTCATGGGCCAGCCCCCATGGGTGGCGAGGAAGCGCCACCCATCCCCACTCTGTTCCTCTTTGTGCTCCAGCCCCGCCCAAGCTGCAGCCTCAGACTCAGCTCCCAGCTGCGGCCCCAACCCCCGCGCCACGTGCCACGGTCTTGGCCATGTCCCACGCTCAGGCCCTTCTCCTGGCCAGCCCCAGCTCCCAGCCCCATTACTGTCCCTGGGCTTTGTCGCAGCCCTGGGCCCTGCGGCCTCATTTCTGGCCCCAGGGCCTGTGGCTGCACCTCCAGCCTCCACCATAGTCCCAGTTTGGGCCCCAGTTCCCAGCCCCCGTCCATGGCTTTGGACCCACTCCCAGCCCCGGCTCCCATTTCCAGCTCTTGTGGAGGGGGCTCGACCCCAAACGTTTGTGGCCCACTGCCTTAGAGAAAGGTTTGAAAGACTTTGGAACGTATCAGAGAGTCCCATGGGCCTGATGAGAATCCTTTGGTATAAACGTAACATGCGTTCAGCCCTTTGATTGGTTTATGGTATGTCTCCTCTGTCAGGCTTTTGTCCTTAAATGTTCTCTGCTGTGGAAGAGCCGTTTGGTTACTGGTGTGACCCATCCGTGCTCAGGGTAGCCACCTGAGAATGCCAAGATCAGGGCAGGCTGCAAAAGGAGAGCAGATTCTTCCAGCGCTGTTGGGTGACACTGAAATCAGGCTCCTTAACCAGCCACGAATGGCTTCTGATTTCCCCACACTGGTTATCAAGAAGCCAGTTCACAAATGCCCACAGCCCCCTTAAATGCATTCCAGTTCCTGGCTCCCAAATCAGCCACTAGGTCCAGTAAAGAGACCAGTTGTTTAAACTCTATGCTCTTTACTAAAAAGGTTCCCTCTGACCCCAAAGGGTCAGCCACAGCACCAGATCAATAGAAGTTTGGATCTTACCCAAAATACCACGCTGCCAGCCAATCCTTTAGTAACTAAAACTAAAGGTTTATTGTAAAAAGAAAGAAACAAATTATGAGAGAAATGTTAAAGGGTTAAAGCAAATTAGATACATAGAAATGATTGAAAGTCCTTATACATCAGGTTTCTAGAAGAATTGTGGAATTTGCAGGCTTGTATAGTCTCCTCTGGTGTACATCCAGTATACATCCAGTTACGCAGCTTCAGTTGCAGATGACTTGTTCCAGAGGTAGGTAGGTGGCTGATGCTCAGGATAGAAGACAAAATGGATTCTGTGGCTCGGCCTTATATATCCTTTGGCCCTGGCCATGCTGTCTTGTGGAATATTACAAGAACTAAAATGGAGTCCAGAGTCACATGGGCCAATCCTGGTAACTCTTCAGGTATGCCTTTAGTTTCTTCCTGGGCCCTTTGCATCTGTGAATGTCTTAATGGGCCATTAAGCAGGCCGTTGTCTTGCCGCCTCTCTGTCTGGGGTACTTCCCAGCCAGCCCAAATTGACATATAGAAATATCAAATACATCCATAACTTTCATTTCACATATAATACATGAACATAAGTATTAGTATCTTACTCAGCACAATATATCCGTACCTGACATGGCATATCTCACATGCCTTATTATGATTCTGACATATGATGTCACACCATATATTAAATGCCTCCCCACTGATCCAGCCAGCGTGACAACTGGTAGCTGCTGGCAGACACGGTTCATAGCCCTGGGAGAGAAAGCAAAGTGCAGGTCCTGTACTTTGGTCAGGCCTGCTGTGTGGAGGGAGACGAATGTGGGTCCCTGCCCAGAGAGAGGTGATGGCTGGAGGCCTGAGGGGACAATCCTTGAGCAGACCACGGAGGAGGTCAGAGGTGCAGTTACCCCAAGCCTGTGACTCTCTGCACTCACAGACATGTCTAGGGCACTGCATGGGTACATGGTGCTCACTTCTAACGCAGGGCGCTCTCTTACTGCGAGTCTTGCTGCTGAATTCATGCCACCCCCAGCCCCTACCTGATTTAATTTCCATTTATCACTGCACATTTCACAGCACAGTTCACAGTGACAGGACCTGACCGTCCAATCACTGCCTCTGTAGGTGGGGAGGCCGTCCTGCCCTGCCACCTCTCCCCCAGGATGAGCGCTGAGAGCATGGAGCTGAGATGGTTCCGATCCCAGTTCTCTGCAGTCGTGCACCTGTACCGTGATGGGCAGGATCAGTATGGAGAGCAGATGCCGGAATATCAAAGAAGAACTGAGCTCTTGAAAGACAACATCGCCGATGGGAGAGTTTCCTTGAGAATATACGATATCCGGCCCTCAGACGATGGGCAGTACAAGTGTTTATTTCAGTCTGGTGTCTCTTATGAAGAAGCTTTATTGGAACTGCAGGTGGCAGGTCAGTAACTTCTGCTGATGTTTTAATGTGTTAAACAGGGTAATAAGTGGAGTCAGAGGGTTCATGGCGAGATTCATGATTTTTCCCGTTATGTTGGGTCGGTAGCTCTGCTCTGGGTAAGGCTGATTCTAGTTTACTGTTTAACAACCAGTTTTTCTAAGGTCTCTGAAATCCAGGCACATACTCCGATTGTCTTGAAAATTGTTGTGACTCATTGGAGTCTGGGGTAGGATAAGTGGTCCAAATTTAAGTTCGTTAGAGCAAGGAGTTAATGAGATACACAAACACCTCTAAACAGTCCCGTGACATTAACATGTGCTTATCACAACTGTTTTTGTGCACACCTGGGGCAGAACAATGGCTGATCCCCCCACACTGATGTCACCAGCTGGGATTGATCTCGGCTGCTGTCTGGCACCCACAGGGTAACAGTGGTTGATACACAGGGTGCTGTGGCCCAGAGCCTGGACTAAGTGTGGGAAAACTGAGGAATTCCCTGCCCCCAGGACAGGGAGAGGCAGGAGGCCTGACCCCTGAAGGTGCTGCCAGAGAGAGCAGAAAGGGGGCAGAGGTGCAGCTAGTTCTGTAACCAGCCGTGCCATGAGGTTCAGGGCAGGTGCAGCGAACACTTGCTCTACACTCAAACACTGAGCCTGCTCCACGCAAACCACCCCCAGCTTGTAAAATGTTCCCACCCCATCACCCTTGCCCTGAGGATTCCTTCTGGGACGGTGCCTTCACTGGCCCCTCACCAAGCCATCTCTGACACCAGGCTGCTGACAATCCCCATGGCAAGAAGTCTGTGCCCTGCTACTGACACAACCTGCACAACTCAGCGCTGAAATGAGGCATGATTGATCCCTCCCGGTACACCTGCACGTCTCCGCATGTCACAGGGACAGCTCTGCCAGTGCGCGCCGAATAATCCCTCCACTGGTTATTACAGCTACACTGAATCCCGTGAATGCAGCCTTAGTGCATGCAGCCAATTCCCAGTGGTTATTGCCAGCTCCAAGGAGGCAGAGTTAAGGTTCTTGAGGTGTTTATCTTCACTGTGGATTTCCTGGTTTTCAGGGGTCTGAGTTTTGCTGATCTCAGCGCTCTGGAAGGGCAGGAGATAATATCACCAGGCAGCCTGAACTCTGCGCTAACCAAGGTTTTGTCATTTTCTAAGGTTTTTAAAACAGCAAGGGAAACCATTTAGGCAGTTGTAATTCTCACCTGGGTTTGCATTTTGCCACATGACTGTGCCTAGGTAATAATCAAAAGACCTAACTTTTGTATAGTTAGTAGATCTCAAAGAACGTTACATCATTATCCCCATTTTCAGATGGGAAACAGGCATGTCAGAGAGTGAGTTGCCCAAGGTCACCAGCAGGTCAGTGAATAGTCCCAGTCCCAGGATCTCTCTGCAGGCCCTCAGTTGCTCCTGGTTGACAGTGCTCCCGCTGGGCACTCTGTGACAGTGTGAGTGCTTTGCAGTGTCTGCTGTAGCCGGTAACATGGCTCAGAGAGTCCTGTCCCTGTCCCAGCACCTGACAGTTTTATTGTACAGCAGCTACTTGCACCATGTGAGAGAAGACTGGTGTGTCTGGCGCCTTCTCCACCTCCTGCCCCCGTCCCCCCAACACATACCTCCCCCTCTGCCCTACATTTCTGGTGCACACGTCACAGGCAGCAGCGCACTGGTGGGCCAGACACTGCCTTGGTTACGTAGCCTGAGCTGCACCCTGAGCTGGGCTCCTCACCCCAACAGTCATGCCTAGCTGGGCACCCGACCCTGTTCCAGCAAGACTTCCCCAACCATGCTGCAGGCCCCCCAATCCAACTCCACCTCCCCCCACACTCTGCCAACCCCCCACCCCCACACAGGGTTGATGTGTATTTTAACTATTCATTTCCTGCATTTCCCATGTTCACATTTTCATCACATTCAGCCCCCCCGTCTAACCCCCTTGATCACAGATCACATGAGAGGTTTAGACACTCCACAAGGGGCAGGGCCCCAGATCCCAGGACATGCAGGGAGCAGAAAAGGGAGCTCAGAGCCCTGCAGAGGGGAAGGGCTCCCCAAATCCCACAACTTTTACTGCCACCCCTCAAAATATCACATCCCCCCGTCCCTCTCCTTCCCCTCACCTGAGGAGGCCCCAACCCTTCTTTCCTCCCCTACCAGCCATTCCAATTATCCCCCTCCCCTAATACCCACATTCCTTGCTGCAGCCCTCTCCCTCTCCTCATTCCCCGTCTCTTCTGCCATCCCGATCACCCCCCGCCCCCAACAAACACTTGTATGTGTAATTTATTGTCTTTTCAAACATAGTTTCAGCATCTTCTGAATTATCTGCTGTATGCAGACGATATCTCAAAAAAGAAAAACAAAGAAACCATCCACCCACCTTGACATAGTCTGAGTTTCCCCCCACATGTTCACAGGTCACTCGCAGATTTCTTCCCAGGGTGGGTTTCAAACTTCAAAGTTGCTACAATCTGGGAACTTTCTGAAAGGCTGGATTTTTTCAGGGTCTGTATCTTGGGAATCTTTTGCTCAAATGACTCCACATTTGGATCATTCCCAGCCCTGCCCTCCTACAAGTCACAGCAAACTTTACCACAGCCCAGGTGTGCCTGCAGATTTCAGAGCACTTAGAAGAATCTTCCTTTAAACAGAAAAGTCTTTGCAATCTGAACTGAAGCAGAGCTGGTGCTCGCCATAACACTGTATGGAATTAACCATCAGCAACTGCTTTGCTGTATCCAGATCCTCATTCCTCAGCACAGGGTAATGCTGAAAGGCGGCTGTTTAGGCAGGATAAAGAGAGGAGGAGGGAAGGGGTCTGCCCAGCCATCTCCAGTATCAGAGCCTCAGTGAGGTGAGCCCTGTGACATGTTCATCCTAATTAGATGTTCTCAGTTTAATGAGGCTACCCCAGTGGAGATAAATACAGCCTTAAACCATGGCTCTGAGAGGTGTGAACTGCTCCATTCATGGCAGAGGGTGTTCCCATCCCCCCTCCCCAGTGCTGGAGAGCTGGTGATATGCATGAAGCATGGCCCATTCTCAGCCCCTCACCCCAGTCCCAGCATAGTGTGTTTTTGGCACATGCTCCCAGCATGCATCTCCTCAGCTCCTCCTCACCACACCCAGCAGGGCAGAGGGCAGAGCTTCTCCACATCCTGGTGCACATGGGGCAGAGAGAAGTGCTCAGATCTTGAGAGACAAGCCCCACCCCCCAACCCAGTTCACATGAGGCTGTGTGTGTGTGTGTGTGTGGAAGTGGGGTCAGACCTCATCGAACCAGGTTTTGCAAATAATGAATGTTGTGTTTTGATATTTATCTGCTACTTCCATCTAGTGCAGATTTTTGCATTATCTGCACCTGTCTGTGTTGTTCATTATGTGTTTACATAAAAACAATAAAAATAAAGTAAAAAAAAAAAAAAAAGAATCCTGAGCAGGGAAGGCCCCAGACATGTGTCCCTTCTCTACTGCTCCATGGAGGTTCATCTCTGTGAAATTTCCAAACAGCTTAAGGCCGTCTCTGCACACCAGCTGCAGCAATTACCAGATCAGTTTGAATTCACACCTTTGGGTAAATTGAAGCCTCTTATTTCAGCTGAAGATCATTTTATTGCAGCTTAGCTCATCAGTAAACATGAGGTCTGGTGAGGGAGGCATACCGTAACCCTGCATTGCCTTCTTATCAAATGTCTGCATTTTGTGGATGTGGGTGTGTTTCCTGGCTCTCAGAGGAGTCCAATTTTCTTTTGCCAACTTCTGCACTTGGGAATGGAAGAAGGCACTGCTAAGGCAACCTGACCTCCCCAGTAACAAAGTTTTTGGTAGTGAATTAATTGAAGGCTTGTCTACACATACACATGCACTGGTTTCAATGAAGTAGTGCAAAACCCTATGTGGACACTCTTACATGGTTTCAAAATGGTTTGTACTAATTTAGTTTGAGTCAATTCCTTTTTGATTTAAGAGTGTGCACACAGGGGCTTAGTTGGTTTAACTAAACCACTTTAAAATGGAGCAAGTTTGTGCACAGAACAGTGACATTAACATTAATTCTACTGTGTGTCAAATTGGAATCTGGCCAGTTTAACTAACCAGCCACACCCTGGGGCTCACATTCAGTTATTAGTTTAATCGGAAATAGCTTTTGATAATAGTGGAAAAACATTTTGCTCATTAGTGGTCTCTGAAGGGTAATCACAAGTTCATTCATTTTTTCTGTAGGTTTGGGCTCTGCTCCTGCCATCTCTGTGGAGGGACATCAGGATGGAGGGATCCGGGTTGTGTGTCGATCATCTGGATGGTTCCCAGAGCCCGAGGTGCTGTGGAGAGATCTCCAGGGGCAGCTCTTACCATCAGCCTCTGAAAACATATCCCAAGAGGCCAATGGCCTGTTTCAAACAGAGATTGCCATTGTTCTAACAGAGGAGTCCAACCGGAAAGTGTCCTGCTGTGTCAGGAACCCCCGACTCAACCAGGAGAGGCAGTCAGAGATTTCCATAGCAGGTCAGTGCCCGTCCAAGCCGCACGTGGCTAGACTGAGATGGTGCAGACATTGTTGGAGGGTATTTAAAATTGTATCTTCTCATTTTTGGCCTGAACCTTCAAGGTGCCGAGCGCTTCTTGTAAATCCTGAGCAGCCTCAATGCTCTGTGACTCCAGCAGGAGCTGAGGGTGTTTAGGACTTTGCAGGCTGGGCTGCCATTGGCCAGATTCTCAGAGCAGCTCCGTATCCAGTGCTCATCTCTTCTCTGTGGGGTAGGGGGAGGGAATTCTCCTTTGTCCCTGCAGTGCAGTGAGGACTAAGCTGGATTTGCCAGATGTCAATTTAAGAATGAGGGTTGGGATTGGGGTTTTCTAGGTCCTGTTCTCAGGTTAGAGCTGGGCTCTGCAGCATGGGAACAGAATCAGGGTTTGTTTACAGGAACAGTTAGTTCAAGCTGGGGGGTAAATCTGCCTCAGCTCAGCTGTGCCTTTGTAAGGGGTCTATCAGCCCCTTACTGAAACATAAAGGGTCTTTTTGATTGGCCATCTCTGGAGGAAACAGGACCCTGGAACGGACAGTTCCCATGGCCTGTGGAGAGATGCCAACTCAGGTCAGCCTGATTGACAGGGCAGACAGGCCATTGAGGGAGCCAAGATGGGGGGCAGGGAGTCCGGCCCTCCATGTGAGTTGGAGCTGCATGGCTGGTGCAGAACTGACCGGAGCTAAGTACAAAGGAGGCAGCAGCTGGAAGAGGAGCACAAAAAGCTGAATGGAGCCGAGCTGACCCGACCCACAGCAGCAGAGCAGAGGGGTATCCCAGAGAGCGAAGCGCAGCTACACTGAAGCAGAGCGATCTGGGGCAGAAGCTGTCTGGAACTGGGTGTGGTGAGCAGCTGTGGAGAGTGAAGGGTTCTCTGGGAGTGTGTGGCTACTGGCAGAGCAGGGGGCTGACTCTGCATCCCTTCAGCGCAGCCAGAGCCTGGACAGTGGTTCTGCAACATGTGACACAGACTGTGAACCCCAGAGACACTGTTTGTGGTGCCCCGGGCCAGGGGCAGTGTTGGGTGTTTTCCTTTAACCTTTCTCCTCTTTTCTTATTTTTTTATTTCATTTGATTGCTGTTTGTGTAATAAATTGTATTGCTTTGTATTGTATGCAATGATTTATTTAGCTGAGGTTAGTCCTGCTTTGAGCAGGGGGTTGGACTAGATGACCTCCTGAGGTCCCTTCCAACTCTATGATTCTATCAGTGGGTCAGGCAAGTGCCAAATGCAGAGTTAGTGCCCAGAGTGGGGACACCCTAGCCCCTGCCCTAAGGGACCATGGCAAAATTGGGGATTGAGCCACAGGAATCCTGGGTCCAGCCTTGTTGGGGTTACAGGCACCCCACCACACAGGAGAGTGGGAGGGGAGCCCTTGAGGTCAGGTGGGGCCTCTGGGTAAAGAGAATGGGAGCAGGGACTCAGATCCTTTTGCTATCCAACTTTACCGGGGTAGTGTACAAGCAAGGAAAGTTCCCCACAATAGCGGACCCATTCCCCTGCTTACATAATTGGCGTCATGAACAGGATCCTAGCCATAGGATCCACCTCATTGGTTAACTGGTTGAGTTCTGGTAGCATGGTCCAGGTCTGTTTGAGAGCCCTACCGTGGCTGGGATTGAAGAATTACGGGCCCAGTTTGCTGAACTCCAGTGCAGATTTTCAGACCAAGCTGAGGCATTACAGAGATGAACAGAGAGAAACCTTATTGCTGGCTAAGGCAATAATAGACCAACAGAGAGCAGAAGCTGAGAAACCTCCTACCATTTATGTCCCACGGGAGCAGAAGATCACAGAATTCAGTGGCTTCCTGACTAGACCAGGAGACATTACAGTAGAGGAATGGATCAAGTCTGTGAAGGTGGCTATGCGTGTGCTACACGTACCTGAAGAAGATCGTGTGGACTTCATTGAGGAACACCTTAAGGGCCAGGCCAAGGCCACAGTAAAGTTCATGACACAGGCAGACAAAGCAGATGTGGAAAAAGTGTTTGAACTCCTCATAGAAGTGTATGGAGACAAGGTACCTATTGGAACCCGACTAAAGGAGTTCTTCGAGAGAAAACAGGAGCCCAGTGAAACTGTCCGGGCATTCGCATATGGTCTCCAGGAGAAAATGAGCAAAGTGGAGTGGCGAGATCCTCGACGAGTTCCAGACCCAGATATGGTTCTGAAAGAGCGGTTAGTGCTGGGGCTCCAAGATGACTCTCTCCGCTGGGAAATGAAAAGGAGGTTTAAGGAAGAGCCTGGTAAGAAGTTCTATGAACTAATGCAGGCTGCTATTACATGGTCCAAAGTTCTGGTGGGAGAGAGAGCCAAGCGTACCATCCGTACACCAAGTGGGGGCCTAGTGAATGCAACTACTGGGGAAAAGGCCCTGCCCCAAGTAGGGTTAACACTAGAAAGTTTAAGTGAAGCTGTCCAGAAATTGATGGTCCAACAGGAGGAGATGCTGAAAGTGATGACCGAGGTGATGAAAGAAAAAAATCCCACTAATATGCCAATGTATCCAATGACCCGGTAGGACCCCGAAGGCCCCCATTGAAGGATGAGCTAGGAAGGTTGATTTGTTACACTTGTGAAAGGCCAGGGCATACTAGCCGAGAATGTCCAGTGAGAAGAAGAACAGAGTCCCAGGCATTTGAAACCAATGGGGCACCAGGAGCGAGTGGCCCATCTATAGTAGAAGGTCAAGCAGTAGCAGAAGGATTCCTTGGCCTGTCCTTGGTGGAAAATCAGTCTGCATACGATGTTGAAGGGAACGCTGACAGTGCCAGAATATCCAGTGACTTCTGTGGTGAGCGTTTGGAGACTGTCTAACCGCTGAAGTATGTATAGCAGGGGTAAAGACCAGATGTTTGTTAGATACTGGCTCAGAAGTCACCACCATCACTGAGTCATATTTTCAACAATATTTGAAGGACAAGGAGCTACTCATGCACAGCTCGCAATCCCAGTGGTGGGGTGCCTGGAAGCAGACATAAAGTACATGGGCCAGACAATGCAAAGAAAATGCATCTTCATCCTGAAAGACACAGTCTCTGAAGGAAGTCATATGGGAAAAGGAATCCCAGGGATTCTCGGAATGAACATCATAAGTGAGCTGAAGGAGCTACTGTTGCCAGGAGAAGGAACTAGGAAGATGAACCGACATGGGCACTCTAAGAAGAATGCTGTGCTGAGCAGAGTACTGGCTCAAATGGAGTGGCAGAGTCGTTCCCTGGGCCCCACTGGGCAGATTGGAAATGTTACAGTGGGCAGAAGACACAAGACAGTTATTCCTCCCTGGAGGGGAAAGATCCCTGATGAACGCTGCTGGGTAGCAGGAAAAACCAATGAATATCGAGTGCTTGTAGATCTGACATCTGAGGCAAGTCTACCTTATGGCTTCTGGCCAGCCAATGTACTGACTAGTGCTGCCAAAGGAAGAGCACCAGTGATTTTTCTAAACTCAAGTGCGAAGGCTGTGGAGTTGTACCCTCAAAACAGGACTGCAGAGGTACATCGGCCTGGGGAGGTGGTTCCTCGAGTGATGGTAACATTTGAAGAAGACAGAAATGAGCGGCAGGTGACAAGAAGGGAGAACAAGTTACCTTTCGTCAAGAAAGGTGTGGTGGGAGACTGCCAGTTCCAGCCCAAGTGGAGCCCCAGGGGTTGGTTCCTGCCCAGGTGGCTAACTTGAGGGTGTTGCCAGAGAAGCACCAAGAAGTCTTCTCTTCTAAAGATAAGGCGACCGATTTTGATGATTGGGTCAAAGGTGTTCATGGCAGGCTAAAGACAACCTGTGAAGCTTGTAACTTGCTCTCAGTACAACTAAAGACACAACCCAAAGTAACAAAAGGACTTATGATCTTCTGTCCAGCAGGGCTCTCGTAAGGCCTGGTGACCGTGTACCAGTTCGTAACCATAGATGCCGGCGTGGTAATAAAATATAGGACAAGTGGGAGTCAAATCCCCATGTTATGGTCGCTCGTCACAATCCTGAACTGCCAGTTTACACTATCCGGCCTGAACGAGGAGGTCCTGAGAGAGTAGTACATAGGGAACAGCTAAAACATTGGACTTTTAGGCCAATCAGGGCCCATAGGAGGCATACACCAGCATGCCCCAAGGAGACTGAAACCAATGGGGCAAGCCCAAACCCCAACAAAAATGGCCAGATTCCCCAAATTGACCTGGAGTTATCTCCCGCTTACACATAGCATAGCTCCACCCTGCCCCCTCCCTGTCTCCAACACACCTCCTCCCATGAGTTAACCATAGTCAGTAAGAAGACTAAAGCTTGGACTTTCTTTGTCTTAATAATAAAACACAAAGAAGCCACATCTCGCTGTGTATTTCCCTGTGAGATTCTTGTAACTGTCCATGTCACCACTGTCACGTGTCCTGCCTTCATTCTCCACGTGTTTGCTTCCAACTAGTTAATGACACTTTCTCTTGCAGAGCTGTTTTTCCCGAGGGTCAGTCCCGGGATGGTGGCTCTGGGGGTGATCCTGGCTCTCCTGGCTGTTCTCAGTGCCCTGGCCAGTTACTGCTTCTGGAGGGAACACAGAGCGAAAGGTAAAGTAACAATGGGTTGGAGGGTCTTGGTGAGAGAGAGAGAGACAGACAGAGAGACAGACAGACAGATTTAAAACCAAAAGCAGAGAGACAGGTATTAAGGGGCTTTTTTTTAATGTCTGGAGGAGTTTCAGGCAGTGGGAGCTGGGCTGAGGGTGGAGGGGGAGCTAAATAAATTATGACTTTTGAACATTTGAACTGAGAAGCGTCAAGTGGTTTCACCCCTTTGGCTCTCACCAAGGCACCCAATGGAATGTGACTCTGAGCTATTCCGTGGGATCAGCCCTGCTCCAGCTGAAACACAAACGTGAGGCTCAGTGAGCTGGGCTTGGAGCTCCGACATGTGTAACTGGGCTGCTTGCAGGAAAACCTGAAAGCAAAATAGGAGAGAAGGGGCTTCTTAGGGCCCAGTTCTGTCCCTCAGTCTGTGCATGGATCCCCTCTTTTCCCTGTCTAGGTAAGTAGGAGCTGTAGATGGGCAAAGTAGTGGCTGTGCAAGTGTAAAGGGTAACAGTTACCTTGGCTTATCTACATTAAGATTTGCCCAGCCTGAGATCCTGCTGCAGGAACAGGGCAATGAACTCTCTACTGCAGTGTAAGTGCTCAGCTGGAGTTTTCTCTCTGGTCGCAAAGGGCAGAAATTGGCCTTCAGTGATCTCTGTGTTTATAGGGAGCTGCAGATTTCAAAGCTGCCTAGGGGGTCTGAATACTCAGTTTTTGTTTAAATTAATGAGCACTGGTGTGTAAACCTCAAAGGCACCTTTGAAAGTCCCACCCAGAGGGTTTTTCTTCCCTGACGTGCTGTGAACTTTATGTAGAAATTTGCAAGTGTAGGAAGAACTGGGAAGGGGAAATGTCTGTAAAATGATTTTCAAGTCAAGATGGATGTGAAAATTGGAACTGGATGTTGTGTGTTTAGACCTGTCACCTTCCCACACTGTCAGCACCAGGTTTGAACTGGTTAATCTGTGGTTTGAATGGATACAGGATGCACATTGAGCCCATGTTTAGGTGACAGGGATTATCTCATTTCGAGTTGTATGTAAAATGTGTCTATGTGCGCAGAGAGAGCTATGTTGGGCTCATTTCCAAACACTAACAAATCAGGACAATTAACTGTCACTGTCTTGTTTCACGGGCCTTGGAGAGAATTCTCTGCTCCAGCTGCACGGCTGCGCGGTCTGGCTAGGAGTGCTGTAATAAAACAAACACGCTCAGGATTTGCACGGCTGCCCTGAGACGCTGCTCGCACTGGGGCACAAGATGGTCTAGCTCAGGCTGTGCTCAGAAGTGACTGTCAGGGCTGGTTTACATTTACCGCGCAATTCGGCGGCTGTTGACAGGAGTTACGCCAACACACACTCACGTTGACTGCTCTGCTTTCCTTCTGTGCGCTGTTCACATTGCGTTGGCTCAGTGCTACGCTACTTCAGAGGGTGGACTTACTCAGTCGACTTCCTGATCAATTGGTCTGACTACTCATCGCTGTGCTCAGAAGCTGCCATCAGTATAAACATAGTCTCAGACATGACACTACCTCCATTTCCTGCAGTGTTTGTATCCCAGGCTGACACACCCAGTGGGCAAGCCCCATGGAGGAAAAAGCTGATCATAGAGGTGATGCTTGCAGGGTCCATCCACACCCTCCTCAGCGCATGCTGAGCTGAGCACCCAGCTAAAGAAAGGCACCTCCACTGTGTTCTTAGCTAGGCACCTTCCAACTAGCCTGGCCTTACAGAGAGCTGTTCCCATGTGTCACTGGGACCAGGGGGCAAGTGTCATCCCCAAGATCAGGAGCTGGCCTATGATGGGAGTGCAGGGACCTCCGCAGGGACCTATCTGTGTCTCTCCATGTGTCCGTCTATTTGTTTCTCTATTTCATAACGACAGCCCAGCTGCATTAAACAATAACAGGAACTTCACCATAAACATGACAGAATGAAATCTCACCTCTCGCCCTTTTCTCCCTCTAGAGACGCTGCGATTGGAACTGGAGAGTGAGACAGGTCAGTGTCTGGGCCAGTTACATTAACTGACGTAATGGTGATCCCCATAAATATGAAGGGGGGTATCTCACCTCTCATCCTTTTCTCCCACTAGAGCAGTGATTTTCAACCTGTGCTCCACAAATCCCTGGAGGGCTGCAGACTATGTCTAAGATTTCCAAAGTGATCTGCCCCACCATTTGAGATTTTGTAGAGGTCCACAAATGACAAAAGGTTGAAAACTACTGCCCTAGAGACTCTGCAATCTGAGCTGGTAGTGGGGAAATCAGTCTCTGGGCCATTGCCCCACTGCCCCCCTCCCAATACCTGCCCTTACATCAGGCTTTTCTGATTTGCACTCAAATCAATGGGGCTCTGACCAGACTGGGGAGGCGAGGGGCCTGGCTGGAATATCATAGAATCATAGAGTTGGAAGGGACCTCAGGAGGTATCTAGTCCAACCCCTGCTCAAAGCAGGACTAACCTCAGTTAAATAATCCCAGCGAGGGTTCTGTCAAGCCACAGCTTAAAAACCTCTAAAGATGGAGATTTCACCACCTCCCTAGGTAACCCATTCCAGTGCTTCACCACCCTCCTAGTGAAAAACTTTTTCCTAATGTCCAACCTAGACCTCCCCCCCGTAACTTGAGACCGTTGCTCCTTGTTCTGTCATCTGCCACCACCGAGACCAGCCTAGCCCCATCCTCCCTGGAACCCCCTTTCAGGTAGTTAAAGGCTGCTATCAAACCCCCCCTCATTCTTCTCTTCTGCAGACTAAGCAAGCCTAGTTCCTTCAGCCTCTCCTCATAAGTCCTGTGCTCCAGCCCCCTTATCATTTTTCTTGCCCTACGCTGGACTCTCTCCAACTTCTCCACATCCTTGTTGTAGTGGGGGGCCCAAAACTGGACACAATACTCCAAATGCGACCTCACCAATGCTGAATATAGGGGAATAATCACTTCCCGCGATCTGCTGGTAATGCTCCTACTAATGCAGCCCAATATGCTATTAGCCTTCTTGGCAACCAGGGCACACTGCTGACTCATATCCAGCTTTTCATCCACTGTTACCCCCAGGTCCTTTGCTGCATAACTGCTGCCTAGCTCATCAGTCCCCCGTCTGTAGCAGTGCATTGGATTCTTCCATCCTAAGTGGAAGATGCTGCACTTGTCCTTGCTGAACCTCATCAGATTTCTTTTGGCCCAATCCTCTAATTTGTCTAGGTCACTCTGTATCCTATCATTGCCTTCCAGCATATCTATCACTTCCCCAAGCATAGTGTCATCTGCAAACTTGCTGAGGGTGCAATCTACCCCATCCTCCAGATCATTGATGAAGATGCTGAACAAAACTGACCCCAGCACTGACCCCTGGGGCACTCCACTTGTTACCAGCTGCCAACTACACATCAAGCCATTGATCACTGCCCGTTGAGCCCAATAATCTAGCCAGTTCTCTATCCATCTTATTGTCCATTTATCCAAACCATACTTCTTTAACTTGCCGATCAGAATATTGTAGGAGACCATATCAAAACTTTGCTAAAGTCGAGGTATATCACATCCACTGCTTTCCCCACATCCACAGAGCCAGTCACCTCTTCATAGAAAGCAGTCAGGTTGGTGAGACATGATTTGCCCTTGGTGAATGCATGCTGACTGTTCCTGATCACCTTCATCTCTTCCAAGTGCCTTAAAATGGATTCCTTGAGGACCTGCTCCCTGATTTTTCCGGGGACTGAGGTTAAGCTGACCAGTCTGTAGTTCCCCGGATCCTCCTCCTTCCCTTTTTTGAAGATGGGCACTATTTTGCCTTTTTCCAATCATCCGGGACCCCCTCAATCTGCAACTACATCAGCCAACTCCCTCAGCACCCTCAGATGCACTGCATCCAGCCCCATGGACTTGTGCATGTCCAGCCTTTCTAAATAGTCCTGAACCTGTTCTTTCAGCACTGATGGCTGTTCATCTCCTCCCCATTCCGTGCTGCCCCATGCAGTAGTCTGGGAGCTGACCTTGTCTGTGAAGACAGAGGCAAAAAAAGCATTGAGTACTTCAGCTTTTTCCACATATCTGTCACTAGGTTTCCTCCCCAATTCTGTAAGGGGCCGCACTTTCCCTGACCTACTTCTTGTTACTAACATACCTACATAAATGCTTCTTGATACCCTGCATGTTCCTTTCTAGCTGCAACTCCAGTTGCGCTTCGGCCTTCCTGATTTCACTCCTGCACGCTCAAGCAGTATTTTTAGACTCCTCTCTAGTCATCTGACCAAGCTTCCACTTCTTGTAAGCTTCCTTTTTGTGTTAAGCACATCGAAGACTTCTTTGTTAAGCCAAGCTGGTCATCTGCCATATTGGCTATTCTTTCTGCACATCGGGATGGTTTGTTCCTGTGCCCTCAATGAGGTTTCTTTAAAATACAGCCAGCTCTCCTGGACTCCTATCCCCCTCATATTAGCCTCCCGGGGAATCCTGCCCATCTGAGGGAGTCAAAATCTGCTTTTCTGAAGTCCAGGGTCCGTATCCTGCTGTTCTTCTTTCTTCCTTTTGTCAGGATCCTGAACTTGACCATCTCATGGTCACTGCTGCCTAGGTTACCACCCACTTCTGCTTCCCCTACCAATTCTTCCCTGTTTGTGAGCAGCAGGTCAAAAGGAGCACGGCCCCTAGTGGGTTCCTCCAGCACTTGCACCAGGACGTTGTCCGCAACACTCCAAAACCTCCCTGGATTGTCTGTGCTCTGCTGCATTGCTCTCCCAGCAGATATTTGGGAGAGCTCTCCTCTGCTCTTGGTGGCTGCTGGCTCTTTCATTGATCAGATTATTCCAATATATCCTCTTCACATCTCAACCCCTGATCTTTATTTCCTGAAAAGAGCCGCTCGAGGGCAGGTCTCTCCCCTGCACTCTCTGTGGTAAAAACGGATGCAATGAAATCAATTAGTCTCTCAGCATTGTCCTTATCCTCCCCAATTGCTCCCTTTATCCCCTGCTGAATCAGGGTTCCATCAATTCTCTACAGATAGATTCTGATGGACTGAAATGATTCCCTGGTATTTGTATTATATCTCAGGCCATTCACTCTGCTAATTCCATTCTAGCTTCTTAATTCCCATCATACATGTCACCTGATGCATTGTACGCTCCTTTCTCCTGGCTCACAGGGTTAATATTTGCCATGTGCTGAGGGATCCCTGTTTGGCTCTAACACTCTCTTGCACCTGGCCAGGTGGCCGGACGGGGTTACTGTATTTCTCTCCTTCCTGATGCCTTTGTTGCCCAGGGGGTGCCAGGCTCTGGTTGCTGACGTAGCCTCCAGGCTAGTCTAAGGATTTTAACTTCCCTGCTTTAAGGCCTTTTTGACTTGCTTCCCCTGGTGAGATCATGTGATATTGACGCGTTTCTCTTTGTTTTCTTTTTAGAGAAACTCCAGGCTGAGCTCAGTAAGTTCCATTCCCCACAGTATCACCCTTGTCTGACATTGTCTCCTGCTCAGCCTGTCTGTGTTCAGGGGCGTTCTTACCCCTCTGTCTGTGCTTTGTTGCAGGGTGGAGAATGTCCCTGCCCTACGCAGGTACTGTACATCCCGCTGATATTTTATCCAGGGTGAGACCCCTCCTCCCCCTGGGGGCTCTCTGCTCCCATCCCTGCACAGAGCATTTTCCTACCACATTCAATAGGCTAGAAGCAGCAATGTCACTGGGGCAGATGGAAAGGGGAAGACGACACCTGGGTTTATTGCAAGGCAGGGACAGGGAAAGGGCTGATTGGTGAGGAAATACTGACCCTGCTGTCAGCTGTCCAGGGCGGTAGCTGGGTTCTGCAGGACATTCTCACCTGTCCGTAACTGGCACTGAACTACCCAGCTCTCTCTTCCCAGGATTCACATGCTCAGACTGGGCTTTGGTAATTTGCTGCTAACATAACATGACCAGACAAGAGCTGTTCTGTGTCTATGGGTTTGGGGCAATGAAGGCCCTGCCCCATTGCAAGAGCAGATGGGTTTTTATAACCAGCTTGTGACACTCCCCAGACCCAGCTACAGCAAATTGTGCCCACACGGCACCTTTTCTGCCTCACAGCTGTGGCTGAGCTGTGTGTGTGTGTGTGTGTGTGTTTGCTCCCAGCATGCTGCCTGGCTGTGTGTGCACTGGTGCATGCTGGGAGAGTCTGGGGCAGCCCCAGCAGGGGTCAGAGAGCCAAGGGGCCGTGCACACACATTGCAGCACCACTGGCCCAGGGGTCCCTGCACTCCGGGGTATCTTACCGCACAGAGCTGGTGGGGGGGCAGGAGAGTCACACAAATAGCGCTGGGGGGCCTGTTAGGGTTGCCACCTCTGAGGTTCAAAAAACCGGGACATCTGCCTGCTCTACATACCCCGCCTGTCCCCTTGCCGCCGCACTGTCTGCCCAGCCTATCCCGGGAGAGCGCCCAGCCCCTGCAGGTTCCTGCTCTGCGGCTGCCCCAGGTACCAACCATGCCAAGCAGGACATGACGCCAGATCTACTCCTTCCTTGGAGGTGAGCCCCACAGCCAGTGCCTGCGAGGTGGTGAATGGGCCCTGCTAGCCCGGAGCTCCCCATCTCACTCCCTGCTCCCACCCTGCCCCGTCCCCACGGCTCCCAGACACTCTGGATCCAGGTTCCCTCTGCACTGGCACCACCACCCTGCAGCTCCCCACGTCCCATAGCCACGGACACACCCGGAACTTGTCCGGCACTTGTAGACGCTTCCCATGTTAGGGCTGATCACGCCCCCTGCCTGTGACACTGAACTGCTTTCCCCTACAAGATCCCCTCAGAGCTCTCCAGACTAGGGAGAAAACGCTGGACATTTCAGGCCGATCTGGCCGGGCACAGGGAGAAAATCAAGTGTTTGGCTTTGAGAAAAGTCTCATGTTATAAACACAAAGGGTTTGTCTACAAGACCTGCGGCAGCGAGTCTCAGAGCCGGGTGACAGAGGTGGGGTTTTGCACCTCACTCCCCTTTGCCTCCCTGGCCCATACCTTTCCCCTTCACCCCCCTCTGTCCCCTGGAACTCACCCTCCCTTCTCCCTCTGCTCTCCTGGCACCTGCCCCTCACCCCCAACCACCCTCTGCCCCCTGGCATCCACCTCTTCCCCTTCCCCCCTGCCCCCATCTGCCCACCTGGTGCCTGTCACTGCCCCTTGATGCCTACCCCACCCCTCACCCTCCTCTGCTGTCCTGCCTCCTGCCCTTCTCTTCATCCCCCTCAGACTCCCTGCTATGTCTGCCCCCCTGCCCCTGCCATTCTCCCCACCCCTCTCTGCCCCCAACTTCCCTCACCTTCCTCTTCCCCCCTGGTGCCAGCCCCTCCCCCTCTGCCCTCCTTGTGTCAGAGTCTCTGCTCCACCCCCTCAGTACCTGCCCCTCCCCCCTTTACCCTCCTGATGCCCACACCCCTGACCACCCTCTGCCCCCCCTTCATCCATGGCTTCCCTCACCCCCTGCCTTCCTGGTGCCTAACCCTCCTTTCACCCCCTTCTTTGTCCAGGGAACCCACTCCTCCCCTCCCCCGCTCCATCCCTTTACCTGCCCCTTCCTTTCCCCCTTCTGCCCCCCAACAGATGCCCCCCCCCGACACCGACCCCTTCTCTTGCCCCTTCTGCCCCTTGATGTCTGCCACACCCTTTGCCATCCCTGGTACTTACACCTCTTCCTGCCACCCTATTCCCTCACAACTGTCTGCCCCTGGTGCCTACTACCCTCCCCCTCTGCCTCTCGATGTCTGCCCCTTCTCTTGCTCCCCTGTTGCCCCCTGTGGTCTGCCACTTCCCTCCCCCCATCTCCCTGTTAGTGCCCACCACACCCCTCACTCCCCATGCCCCTGTGGTGCCTGCCCCACTCCTCACCCCCTTAGTCCCCTTGTCACCTGCACCTTCCCCTGCCCCATCCTTGGCCCACCTGGTGCCCCCACTCCCCTCGTGACCCCTCTGCCACTGGGGGCTGCCCCATCCCCCACTCCCTCAAGTCCTCTGGGGCCAGCCCCCCCCTTTTACTCCCCCTCTGCCTCCTTGGGGCTCCTCTTTCCCCTGAGTCCCCCTGACACTCGCCCCTCCCATCACCCCACTCTGCCCCCTGGCACCTGCCTCAGCCCTCGCTCTGCCCTCCAGTGATCACCCCTGCCCTAGACACCCCCGCTGCCCCCGGCTCCTGCCTCACTCTGTGCCCCTGATGCCTGCCCGTTCCCTCCCCCCACCCCCTGGCACCTGACTCTCCTCTTCACTCCCCTCTGTCCTCCTGGTGCCTTCTCCTTCTCTTCCCCCCACTGCCCTTGTGCCTGCCCCTCCTCTGCCTCTCCCAGCATCAGCCTGTCCCCTCCCCTGTCCCTGGGCTGCCCTCCCGCCACTGACACCTTCCCACCCCACCTCTCCCCCGCTCCTGCTCTCCTTCCCCTCAAGTTCGCTCCCATGGGCAGAGGGGCCCTGACTCCCCTTAACGGGCAACAACGCCCCCCCCCCTGCAATTAACGGGGATGCAGGTTAATTTCCCTTTGATCCCCGTGACCAGCCCCTGCCCCGGCTCTTACTCTGTGACTCTCTCCCCAGTGGACGTGACTCTGGATCCAGACACGGCAAATCCCGAACTCATCCTGTCTGAGGATTGGAAACGTGTGAGATGCGGAGACACACGCCAGGATCTGCCCGACAATCCTGAGAGATTTGATACTAGTCCCTGTGTGCTGGGCACTGAGGGGTTCCCGGGCGGGAGGCGTTACTGGGAGGTGGAGGTGGGAGACAAGCCTGAGTGGGACGTGGGGGTCTGTAGGGAATCTGTGAGCAGGAAGGGGCTGGTCACACTCTCACCTGAGGATGGATACTGGGCCATGGGGCTGTTGGATGGGGAATACGAGGCCTGCACCTCCCCTTCGACCCTCCTCTCCGTGAGCGTCAGGCCCAGCCGGGTGAGGATTTTCCTGGACTATGAGGCAGGCGAGGTCTCATTTTACAATGTGACTGACAGGTCCCAGCTCTTCACTTTCACTGACACCTTCTCTGGGACGCTTCGCCCTTATTTCTGTCCTGGTTACAGTAATGGGGGTAAAAACGTGGCTCCCCTGATCATCTGCCCAGTCCCAGCCCAGGCCGGAGGAAATCTCTGTCCCTGACAGCGACACCCGCAGCAGAGACTGTCCCCTCCCAGCGCTGAGCAGCCCCCAGGCCTGTTCCCAGGGGAGGGTCTAAAGGGCATTAACAGAGAAGGGGGTGGGGGGAAGATCCCAGCATTTCCTGCCCTGGGGGAGTCTCTGCCCATGGCGGGGATGAAACGGCCACAGGGGGGAGCGCGGGGGCAGGGGTGAGAGCACCGGGGCCCTGCTGTATGGGCCACTCTGCGCTGCAGCCTCAGCCTGTGTGGAGAGCTGGTCCCAGCGTGATGGTGGGGCGGTGGGGAGATCTGGGGGAGGGGATTCAGTAGCTGGGGCAGGGGAAGGGAGGTGAGAGCCCAGCACCAGGGCTGTGTGAGTGAGGTGCCAGGCTGGGCGAATAGGATCCATTCACAGGAAGGAGCCCAGGCAGCTCCTTGTATTTGCCCCACCCCAGTGCAGTATTTGCCCCACCCCGGTGCAGTGCGACAAATGGCTCCCGGCACAGGGTGATCCCACTTGGAAATGCGGTACACAGACTCACAGTGGGTTTATTTGCTTGCTATATCTGCTGATGGATATTGAGGCCCTGTCATGATATGTTCACCTGCAGCCACTAAATGTTTGTTATGTATTGAGTTCCAAACAGGAAAACTGGTAAACAAGAGACAAAGCTGGAACATGAGCTGTGTGTAAGGCTGTTAGTTGGTAGCTGGTTTTTGTTTAAAAAAAAAAAAAAGGCTTTCGGTCCTAAAGTGGGAAGAGCAGCCCTTTCTATTCTATTGTGCATGTTAATTTACCTAACTGGGCACCTATTGACATTGAAATTAAATAAAGATGATCAACATTTTTCTAAATTTGGATGGAAGTTTTTGCAAAGATTTTTCTTGATTTTGATCAGGAATAGAGTCGGTGGATGATTTGGATGGAAAAAAATTGCAAGAAAGGTTCTGCATTTTTCAACCAGCTGAAAAAATGAATAGGAAGGCTGTTAAGATCTACATGGTCCAATAACAAAGGAACTTAGACGTTGTGATGAAGTGGAGATATTCTTGGGGTTTTCTTGGAGTGCAGCGTGTGTGCCTCAGTTTACCCCATATGTTACTCATGTATTTCAGTGATGGGATCTGGGTGTGTGATCATTGCAGAGGCCAGTAGAGGGTGGATGGGTAGAGGGTGGATGGGCCTTCCCCAGGCACAGGTCCGCAGACCAGACCTCTCTGCCCTATGGGTCAACCAGCTGCAATGGGTTGCGTCAGGCAGAGACAAGGAGGAGTGGCCACCTTGACTGGGAAGGAGACCAAGGACTGGAGGGGGGACAAGGGGATGGGTCTGGGGGCATGGCTGGCTGAAAGGGCCAGTCCATCCCCCATAAGGGGGCTTGGGAGCAGGACCTGAGCATAGGCTCTGAGGCTCCCTAGTTGGTTACTGCTGTAACTTCGAATTCATCTGCTAAAAAAATCTTTTTATGCTGTTACCCTGAGAACTAATAAACCCTTCCGACTTCCACACTGGCTGTGAATCGCTTCTGACTGCAAGGTGGGGTGCATGGCCCCTTTGGGGGCATGTAAGGGCTCCCCAGGGTCCCATCCAGGGGGACCCCCGGAGGGAGCAGGGGTGCTGAATCCTCCGAGGCCAGGTTCCGGAGGCAGCTGCACTGGTGTGTGGAGACTGGGGGAAGGGGGGCGCGGGAGACAGACTCCGAGCAATAGAGTCCTGACTGGCTTTGTCAAGGTGGTTCCAGAGCAGAGCACTGTTCCTGTGTGACGCCATCACAGACGTAAACAGGAAAAATAGAACAGCAGGAATTTAGAGGAAAATCAGGAAAAATATCAATATAAAGCCTTTGGGGGGAAATGTACTTTTTCAAAGAAGAAGCAGCAGCAGCATGGCATTTCCAGTGCTCTAATCTCCCACCATTGATGTGGATGCAGCAGCAGCAGCAGAAAAAAGAAACTTACAGGTGAGATGTGGAGGAAAGTTTACCCAAAACTGCTAGAAATCCAGGATTACTGCTGATGCTACAATGCCCCTTAGAAATTCGATCTCCTTAATATCACTGCAGAGAATCTGTGGCCAAGCAGCGATCACAGCACAGCTAAATGGGTGGAGAAGGGCTGTACTGGTAACATTAGCCCTGAATGTCTTTGTTTCTGGGGGTACGGGCTGCATGGGACCGTCCCTTTAAAGCCACTCTATCGCCATCACCCACAGGGAGCCCTGAGCAAATCGCTGCTTGAACATAGTCCGGTACAGGGCCGCTGATGAAATGTGTCTAGTTCTTTTTCACAGGCAAGGCCCTGGAGAAATGTTAATTAACCAGCCCCGTGAGCTCCCTCTGCAGTAGGTGAGCCATTGCTTCTGTGTCGGACACAGAGAGACTCAGGTGCGGAGCAGTTAGGGCTGAATTCAGGAGCCTGAAGCTTGGCACATAAATAAGTGTCGTAGCGGCTTAGCCAAGCTCCGCCCAGGGCTAGGCACAGACCCGGCTCCCCGGTGTAACCGCTGTGTAACCGCTCGCTGAGTCACCCGGCCCCGCGCGAACCGAACCACCGAGCGTCCCGGCGGTGCCCCAGCCTGGCTCCGTGGGGCTGCCCGACACCGAGCACAGGGAGAGGACAGATACGGGGGTTGGATTCGTGCTCCCGGCTCCCCGCCACAGGCTGCGATGGGTTTTTGGCATATGAGGAAATTCTTTTGTACTGGGGGAGCGGCCTGACGGTGACAGACACCGGGCAGCCCCGCGGAGCCAGGCTGCCGAGCGCAAAGCTCGGTGTTTAGGTGAGCGAGGGGGAGGCGGCCGAGTGACGCAGCGAGCAATTACACAGCAGTTTCGCTGTGGCCGGGGAGCCGGTTCTGTGCCTGTCCCGGGGCGGAGCTTGGCCCGATTCTGACCCACAGGCGGGGGTTGCCCAGGATAAATGTCACAGTGCCAGTCACGGCGCTCTCAGTGCGCAGGGAGCGACTCGCCCGGACACAGACACCGTAAATCTACCTCGGCTCCTTGCACCGCAGGTCCTGCATTTGTGCCCCAGCTCCAGGCTGCTGCCGCCATCGCCGGGGAAGCTCGGTATTTCGGTGAGCGAGGGGGCAGCGGCCGGGTGACTCAGCGAGCAATGACACCGCAGTCTGCGCGCAGCCGGGCTCTGTCTCTGGCTCTGGACACAGGCTCTGGACCAGCTGCGGATCCACTCAGACCTGCGGCAGCACCGCCGCTGAGCAGCGGGAGCAGATTGTTTCGGCGACGAATGACGATGCTGGCAATCTGCAGTGTAAACGCTCCGCACGTACGAGCAGCCGCAGCCTAGAAGTGCAGATGCGCCAGGCGCGTTTCCGGGAGCCAGCTGTGTGAGATGCAGGGTCTGCGGCGGGCGCTGAAATGCAGGACCTGCGCTGGAAGGAGCCGAGGTAGATTTACGGTGTCTGTGTCCGGGGCAGTCACTCCTGCGCCCTGAGAGCGCCCTGCCCGGCGCCGCGGCATTTATCCCGGGCAACCCCCGCCTCTGGGTCTGAATCGAGCCAAGCTCCGCCCAGAGCTAGGCACAGAACCGGCTCCCCGGCTGCGCGGAAACTGGTCTGGAACTGCTCTGCCCGATGAATAACCCGACCGCCCTCCCCTGCCGCTCGCCGAAGCAGGAAGCAGCCATGCAACGGCAGCAGCCCGGCTCCGTGGGGCTGCCAGACACGGAACAGGCAGAGGAGAGATGCGGGGTCGGATTCTTGCTCACGGGACCTCGCGCCCTGCCACCGGCTGCGATGAGCGTGTGTGTGTGTGACTGTCTGTGTGTGTGTGTGAGGTGCAGTGGCTGTCAGGACACCTAGGCTCTTCTCTTGTCTCTGCCAGTGATCTGCTGTGTGACCTTGGGACAGTCATTTCTCTCTTTGTGGCTCTGTTTCCCCTCCCTCCTTTCTCTGTCTTGTCTTCTAGGATTTTAAGGTCTTTTGGAAAGGGGCCACAGGCCAGGGTTTTAAAGGTGTTGAGGCACTTGGAGGGATTTTCAAAACATCTAGGCACTCAAGACACATTGAAATCAATGAGTTGTAAGCTTCTAGGTGCTTATAAAAAAATCCCATGAAAGCACTTAAATATCTCTGAATACATCGGTCCTTGTCTTACTCTCTCTATCTCCTGCACACCCATTTATACCTTTTATGCTCATCTGGTTACAGTGGAGCTAGACCAGGAGATCTGGGATCTTCTGTACATCTTTGAGTGAGTCGGGGTAAACAGGCTTTGGCTGCTTGGTTCTCCTCTAACCCAGGGTTTAAAAGGGCTAGTCTGTATAAAACATACCCTGTGTGCTATCAGCTTTACTGATTATTCATTGTTACCTCCTTGCAACTATTCCCTTTGAAAGAGAAATCACAGAAATGCACAAGAATAAATGGGTTTGAAATCAAGGGCCTATCAATCAATATTGATGTTCCCCGATTTATTTAAAGTTCAAGGCCAGTTGGATTTTCAGCTGTGTTCTTTTTAATGGGGATTGGGTTTTCAGCTAAACACCACCAGCAAAATCTTAGAATCTTTCTGCCTCCCTCAAATGTTTTGGGATTGTTTTGTAAAGAAACTGAAAACCCTAAAGTCAAACATTTTTGGTTTTGAGATTAAAACAAAAATATCCAGTTTTCAGCAGAAAGTTTTCATTTGCCAAAAACTGAAATAAAAAGTGAATTCCCATCAGCAGTAGATATTTGATTAAACTGCGAGTAAAATTCTTAATGAGTTCATATTGTAATTCATATTTACATTTTAATTTCCCCCTGTGTGTTGATCCCCCAACATATTTAATTGAAATAGCAAACTTACTGTAGCGATCTCTGTCGATCTTTTCCCCAGCACATGAAAAATTCAGTCATCCAGCACCAAGAAGTTTTGGTCGGTATCTATCTCAGTACCAGAGTCCAGAAGACAAGGTATCTGAGAATCCTTTTCCCCCTCATTCTGAGACAGAACTGACAGAACCACACTCAAACCTGCTGCTCTCTACAGATTAGCTGTGTGCAGCTGGCTTTGTGCATCACCGGCATTAAAGGACTAATGTTGTGGGAAGATGATTTATCCAGGTCTATTTCCTGTACACTAGTGGGACACACTCCCTGGAGCCCTGCACAGCTCAATAGCAGAGGCCCAGAGGCAATTAAATAGAAGCCTTGATAATAAAGCTAACTGGGCCAGTTTTGTTTTCATAGAAACATAGAAGATGAGGGTTGGAAGGAACTCAGAAGGTCATCTAGTCCAACCCCTTGCTCAAAGCAGGACCAATCCCAACTAAACCATCCCAGCCAGGGCTTTGTCAAGCTGCACCTTAAAAACGTCTAAGGATGGAGATTCCACCTCCTCCCTAGTTAACCCATTCCAGTGTTTCACCACCCTCTTAGTGAAAAAGTTTTTCCTAATAGCCAACCTGGACCTCCCCCACTGCAACTTGAGACCATTGCTCCTTGTTCTGTCAACTGCCATCACTGAGAACAGCTTAGCTCCATTCTCCTGGAACCCTACTTCAGGTAGTTAAAGGCTGCT
The DNA here is from genome assembly GCF_026122565.2 of Emydura macquarii macquarii. NCBI lineage: Eukaryota > Metazoa > Chordata > Testudines > Chelidae > Emydura > Emydura macquarii. The sequence goes on from NW_027133069.1 coordinate 48,980, forward strand.
ATCAAATCCCCCCTCCTTTTTCTCTTCTGTAGACTAAACAAGCCTATTTCCCTCAGCCTCTCCTCATAAGTCATGTGCTCCAGCCCCCTAATCATTTTTGTTGCCCTCCACTGGACTCTTTCCAATTTGTCCGCATTCTTCCTCTAGTGGGGGGCCCAAAACTGGACACAATACTCCAAATGTGGCCTCACCAATGCCGAATAGAGTGGAATAATCACTTCCCTTGATTTGCTGGCAATGCTCCTACTAATACAGCCCAATATGCTATTAGCCTTGTTGGCAACCAGGGCACACTGCTGACTCATATCCAGCTTCTTATCCACTGTAATCCCAAGGTCCTTTTCTGCAGAACTGCTGCTCATTGGTCCCCAGTCTGTAGCTGTACATGGGATTCTTCCTTCCTAAGTGCAGTACTCTGCATTTGTCCTTGTTGAACCTCATCAGATTTATTTTGCCTCAATCCTCCAATTTGTCTAGGTCACTCTGCATCCTATCACTACCTTCCAGGGTATCTACCACTCCCCCTAGCTTAGTGTCATCTGCAAACTTGCTGAGGGTACAATCTACCCCATCCTCCAGATCATTAATGAAGATGTTGAACAAAAAAAACCCTGGTGCACTCCGCTTGTTACGGGCTGCCAGCTAGACATTGAGCCATTGATCGCTACCCATTGATCCCGATGATCTAGCCAGTTCTCTATCCATTTTATAGTCCATTCATCCAACCCGTACTTCCTTAACTTTCTGATAATACTGTGAGAGACTGTATTAAAAGCTTTGCTAAAGTCAAGGTATATCACATCCACCGTTTTCCCCCCATCCACAGAGCCAGTCACCTCTTCATAGAAGGTAATCAGGTTGGTCAGGCATGACTTTCCCTTGGTGAATCCGTGTTGACTGTTCCTGATCACCTTCCTCTCTTCCAAGTGCCTCAAAATGGATTCCTTGAGGACCTGCTCCATGATTTTTCCAGGGATTGATGTGAGGCTGACTGGTCTGTAGTTCCCTGGATCCTCTTTCTCCCCTTTCCTAATGATGGGCACTACGTTTGCCTTTTTCCAATCATCAAAGACCTCCCCCAATTGCCATGAGCTTTCAAAGATAATAGCCATACTTTTAGGCTGTGCCCAAGTCAGCCCTTAACCTTCACTTTGTTAAGCTAAATAGATTGAGCTCCTGGATATTTAAACATACATTATTGGAGTCAATAGGTGTAAATTGGTTACGCTTTATCAAAGTCAATGGAACTCGACTGGTTTGCTGAGGATCTAGCCCTAAACGTTAAGGTCTGATTCTTCTCTCACACATACCAGTTTTACACCAGTCTGACTCCTATGATGCTGCATATCACAGCAGCACTGTGATATAGGTCTGAACCAGAGCAGGCCCGGACCATGGATACTATTTGAAGCTTAAGGGTTAATCCTTACACTAAGAGAGAAGAAAACTAGGTATTATAGATAAGAATGTTCCAGACACATTAATTATTTGTTCATGCCACCCTAGGCTCCACTGTGATAATTAACTGAAGTGGTAACATCCTGCCTACACATTCTGTGATTTAACGTTTATGACACATTGGGGCCCTGATTGACATCTCTGAGTGAATGTTTGGGAACATCCTGAAATCTGATTGTGATAATTTACATCAATGCATATTAGAAATGTGGTTGATATGTAAATCATGGGGCAATGAGAGGGCAAATATTTCTTGTCTTTCTTGTTTGTTGGTAAAACTTATTAGCAAAATTGGTGTAGGTATAAGATTTTATTAAGTTAGTGAATAAGGTAAAGATAAGAATGTTATCAATTAAATGGAATAAGAATGTAATGCTTTTCAGTAAGTATGAATGAGGATGAATGTAGTTTGAACTGAGATAAGACTGCAAGAAAATAATTGCTGAGGTAATGGCGAGGGCAGGAGGGAGAGAAGATGTTTTTGTTTAAATAACTTTTACAACCCAGAAGGCCAAAGATTAAGATAACCCCGGAAAATAGAGGAGTTAACACCCAAGGACAAAAACAAGTCAAAGAGTGAAACAGGAATGAAGGAATGATGAGAAAGCTGTCACATTTACAATATCAAATGTAATTGCTGATTACATCACACAAGGAGACTATCTGACATGACAAGATCCATAGACCCAAATGGGAATGGATTAATATAAAAATGGGAAGAAGAAACCTGGACTTCGGGCTCATTCTGCATACCCCAAGGAGCGTTGTGTTGTGACTGACAAGGGCCTGTCTCCAATCTCGTGCCTGAATTACCTGGCCAGTGATTCAGCATGGGCAACAAGGGACTGGTAATTACATCCCTCCTGCAGAACTCTGTGTGTGTGTGTGTGTGTGTGTGAATGAGAGTGTGTTTTAGGCAATTGCTTTTTGAAATGTTTTTCTTTTCTGTATTCATAATAAACGCAGCATACTGCCTTATCCCCTGAATAAGATCCTGCTGTTTATTTTCTAAGTATAACAATGCCATTCCTGATTTATAAGTATTACTTGGGCACTGAGTGAAAGCCTGATTCTTCTCTTCTGCAAAAAGGACATGTGAATTATCTATCGCAGCTGATCTTCTGCAAGTATAAATCAGACCAACAGCATTGGCATCAGTGGAGTTAATCTGAATTTGCATTAGTGCACCCCAGAGCGGAATCTACTCCATTTGTGTATAAACGGTGTTGTTGTGGAAACAACTGACAAGGACCAGGAGTATTCACTGGAGAAAGATAGACAATTAATTCTTAGTGAATAACCTCCACCCAGTCAGTCGCCACAATGCAGTTTTGATCTCCTTGTTCCTCATGCCCTAGATGATTGGATTCATCACCAGAGGCAAAGTGGAATTGAGAACGCCCACTACGAGATCTAGACCTGATGTGGAGCTGGAGGTGGGTTTCAGGTATGCAAAAATGTCAGTGGAAACAAACAAGGAGACCACAGTGAGGTGAGGCAGGCAGGTGGAGAAGGCTTTTTGCCGGCCCTGCTCTGAGGGGATTCTCAGCACTGTTTTGAAGATCTGAATGTAAGACACAATTATATAAACAAAGCAGCTTAAGACCAAGCACACACTAAATGTGAGAGCCCCAATTACAGTACGGTATGAATCAGAGAAAGCGAGCTTGAGCAGCTGGGGGATTTCACAGAAGAACTGGTCCACCGTGTTGCCCCCTCCCGAATACATGACTGGGGGGAGGGGTTGAGATCCCCTTCCTAATGCATGCCAGTGTCCACCGAAATCCTATAGTCTGAAGCATGGCCTTAGGAACACAAGAAAAAAAACCAGAAGCGAGATCCAGAGTTGCTGAGCCCTGCCCCCACCCTCACAAGGAATGCCATCATACAGCTTGTTCGACAGCCGTTCGATCCAGGCCGGTCGCTGCGGACCTTCCTCGGGTCCAGACTCCGGGGAAGGTCACAGCACCTTCCTAATGGGAGAAATAGCGTCTTCGGAGGAGATGTAGTCTGGCCCTCAGGCAGGGTGGACTGTCAAGTAGTCTATCGCCCCGGCCCTTGGCAGGGCGGGCAAGCAAGCAGTCTTGGTCTTGGTCTTGGGGTCTTGGTACCTGGTTCATCTGGGTCCTCGGGGTCGCTGAGGTGCTCGGTCCGGAGTAGGCCTGCCAGTCCCTCCTCGTCCACAGGGGGCAAGGTGGAGAGCTCCTCTGCGAGGGGAAGCTCCTCTAGGTCACAGGGATCGGGGAATGGCTCAGCCTCAAGCAGCTCTTCCAGATCCTGCCCCGTATCTAGGGGCTTGACAGCCAGCAGCTCCTCCAGGCCCCGTCCGGCCTGGGGGGTATCTCCCATCCGGGTTGCTCAGGGGTCTCGGTCCAGTCGCAGGGATCAGATGGCTCAGACCACTCACTGGGGCCAGATGGCCTGGTCCAGCTACAAGAAAGACCTACCCAGTCTCCAGTCCCGGTCTGGTCCAGGGATGGTCAGAGTCTTTGCTCCAGGAGGTGAGCTTCCCTGGTATCGGCCTGCCTCCACTCTGGCCTAGGCCTCAGCCGGCTGGGCAGTACATCTGCTTCCGGCGGCAGTCTCTCCCAGACTGAGCTCTAGGGCCTGCCTTTTATACTGTCCCTTCCTGTAGGGGCTCCGCCCTGCTGTCGCCTATTGGGCTGGCCGGGTGGGCCTATCACTACCCGGCCTTGTGGTTGCTGGGCAGACTGGCCTGCCAGCCCTATCGCAGCCCGGCCCTTCTGTTGCCGGGCAGATTTGTTTTCTGGGCCTGTTTCGATCCGGCCATGTCGCTGTGGTCCTGCCTCGGGTCCAGACTCTGGGAAAGGCCACAGAGCCTTCCTACACAGCTGTACTCAAAAATTTATCCATCTCTCCCTTAAAACTAATGAAGTTGTGTGTCCCTACAGCTCCAGCTGGAAGCTTTTTCCAGAACCTCACTCCTCTCTTGGCCAGTTAAAGCTATTTTTTTTTGTGCCAACAAGGCGATGGAGTTAGACAGAGGTGCTCCCATATAACTTTTATCCCAGTGGCTGGGGTACTCATCTGGGATGTGGGAAACCCCTGCTTCAAGTGTCTGATGAGGAGAAATGATTTAAACACCTCCCATGTGTGTGCCCTGACGACTGGAATGTCTGAGCTCTTTCTCTCTCTCTCTCGCAATTTCTCCTGTTCAAGTCCCTTTGTGAGTCTAAGCTCAGGACCCATTGGTTCCAGTGAAGCTATACTGATGGATATGCACTGGGGATCCAGCCAATTGAGTTCTACACCAATTTAGACCAGGGGCAGATTTGGCCCAAAGTGTCAGTCGAATACCTGAGCTGAGAATGTCCCAGACTCTAGTTATCCACTAATTTGTGCTCTTTGATTAAAAATAAATAAATAAAAAGAATATCAAGGCTACTTGAGAAACTTGAATTCCCCCAATATATTCCCTAGAGATCTTTTCACGTCCTTCTTTTGCAGACTGTGCATGATGGGGTTTAACACAGAGGTCACAATGCTGTACCGGATAGAAAACATTTCGTCCAAGCACCACAGAGCAGACTGAGTTTGGATTTGTGTACTGGAAAAAGCTGTCAGGTACAACACACCAACCACAATAAGTTGGGAACCGAGGTGGAGAAGGCTTTATATCTGCCCGCCGCTGAGCATATCTTCAGGATGGTAGAGATGATGTGAATGTAAGAGATCAGGATGAAGAGGAAGGAGCTCAATCCACGTATCATAAGAGAAGTAAGAAACACCACTTGACTGGTAAAAGTTGTCAGTTCTAACAGAGGAGGGAGCTCACAGCTGAAATGGCCGGTTTGATAGAGCCCACAGAAGTGCAACTTGAAAGAAAAAAACTGTGTTAATCAAGGCATAAAGAAGCCCGTGATCTCTCACCAGCGGAACCCAGATCTCTGTTCATTGCCTCCAAGTAATGCAATGGGTCACAGATGGCAACATAGCAGTCATAAGCCATGGCTGAGAGAATGAAAACTTCTGTACCAGCCAGGAGGAAAAAGAAGAACATATGGGCAATGCAGTTATTGAACGAAATAGTTTTTTTGCTCTGCCAGAAAATTCATCAGCATATTAGGCACCTTGACTGAGGAATCCTAGATATCAACAAAGGATACATTGAAGAGGAAGAAGTACAGAGGGTTTTGAAGGTGAGAATCAGTTCTTTTGACCTCAGTGATCACTATGTTACCAACCAGGGTGATTAGGTAAATAACTAAAACACCAGGAAGAGGAAAATCTGCATCCATAGGTCACTGGACGGTCCCAGGAGAATAAATTCAGTCACTGGTCTGATTTTCCATTGACATATATTCAGGAAAACTGTGACCTGGAAGTTGAGAAAAAACAAATGACATTAGCATTTATAATAAAAGTAAATTGAAACAGCATGTGGAGATCATCTCATCAGCAGCATGAATGTAAAGAGAGCTGTTCCAGCCTATAAATGTGTGTTTTAAGAGATTGCATTTAGAGACACAGCAAGAGACAGAGAGAGAAGCTGGATGGCATTTTTGTGTTTTAAATAGACAAAATGGGCTGGACACAGAAGAGGGTTTAGGCACCTATCTGACACTTTAGATGCCTAAAACCCAGAATCAGACCCCACTGGGATTCCTAAATACCCTGCTCAGCTGGACTGTGGTACAGGATGATGTGGGGTTCCCTCAGTCGCTCCTCTTGAATCTGTTCCACTCTGACTAATGAGTTAGAGAGGAAGTGGAGCAGCCATACCAGGTAATGGGTCTTCTGCATCCTGGGTGAGAGCTCTAGCCATGAGGCAATAGGGTCATTCCCTTTCTCTCTCACTTTCTGTCTCTTTCGCTCCCTCCCTCTGGCCTAATAGCACTTCAGTCTAGCCCAGTGACTTCATGGAGTCGCAGCAGATTTTCACCAGCGGGAGATCTGGTTCCTTGACACCAAGAGAACTATGGATGATTTACCGCTACTGGGGATCTGGCAAATTATATCTTTGTCTATGTAACCTTGCTTCCAATCCCGCACACGAGGTACAAAAGAGGAGATACCAAAACCCCTAGACTCAAGACTCTCGAAAATGTAATATGACTTCTGCTTTATGGAACCCTATTTTATGTTTAAAATGGATATTCCACTACAGGTCCATTTGAATTTTTCATTCAAAGTTGCAGAACTTATAAGCACTTTGTGCCAAAAACAGCCAGCTAGTGTTCTTTGGCTTTGTTATTAAGCATGTAATCCTTTGGGTCCCTCACTTATTTATAAAGTTCAATATTTGTTTAAAGACAAGAGGAAAGGGTCAAGAGTGGAAGGAAACTCTATCGGCATATTGAGATAAGTTTATGGGAAAGGAAGGCTGACTAGTGTGAAGTGCTATGGTTTTATGCTTGCTTGTTTAGCCCCAGTTATACCCATTGCATTGCCTGGAGATTGGACTCTGGACTCTCGCTTTCTGGTGAACTGTGCTTAGGAGATGGGAGAGACGGGACAGGGAAACCCTAACACACTGACTGTCCAACAAATCCTCCTCCTCCCATGTGGGTTCCCTATTCACTGGGATATGGACTATCCTGATGTGGCTGGATCTCAAATACTCCTGTTCAAGCCTTAGTCCCTTTATGTATATAACCCTACCTGGGGAGCAAACCAATTGGTCCCACCCATTATTACTGAAATCCCCTTGAGACTTCAATGTGGTACAGTTCAATAAGGTACTAAAATATTAAATAGGGTTTCCAACAAATTAGGCCAAAAAAGAGAACACAAATTAATAGATGAAGAGATTCTTTTTATGGAAATGGTCAGATCCCCAGCTGTTATAAATTGGCCATAGCTCCATTGCAGTCAGTGGGCCAGATTAAAGAGCTATTCAGAGAAAGGCAGGAGAGAAGTGGATGAATGTCTCAACAGCCTGGTGACCAGCGCACTCACTCTGAATGTTGGAGACCCAGGATCCAGTCCAGTGACTCTTGTGTAACTGCAGATCTAGCCCATTGATTTCATTAGAACCACACTGATTTAGGTCCACTGAGGTTTTGTCCCAACCAGTCTGTCAGTTACCTGAGCTCTGAATGTCTCAAACCCTAGTTATCTACAGTTCAATGCTCTATGATTTAAAAATAAATTAAATAAGATCATCAACACTACTTGAGAAAGATCCATTTCCCCAACATTTTCCTTAGTACTCTTTTCACCTCCTTGTTTTTCAGGCTGTAGATGATGGGGTTGAACATGGGTGTCAAGATGCTGTACTGGAGGGAGAACATTTCATCCAGCAACACAGAGGAGAGTGAGTTGGGTTTTGTGTACTGGAAAAAACCTGTCAGGTACCACAGACCAACCACAATAAGATGAGATCTGCAGGTGGAGAAGGCTTTATGCCTTCCATCCTCAGAGTGTATCTTCAGGATGGCAGAGACGATGTGAATGTAGGAGACCAGGGTGAGCAGAAACAATCTTGTTCCAAATATCACAATAGAAGTGAGAAACACCACTTGATTGGTGAGGGTCTCAGTGCAGGGCAATTGTATTATATGAGGGAGCTCACAGCTGAAGTGGCTGATTTGACTGGGCCCACAGAAATGCAACTTAAATGTAAAAACTATGTTTAGCAGTGCATGAAAGAAGCCTATTGTCCATGCCCCACACACCAGCAGAACACAGATCCCTTTGCTCATTATCTCCATGTAACGCATTGGGTCACAGATGGCAGCGTAGCGGTCATAAGCCATGGCCGAGAGAATGAAAACTTCAGCACCAGCTGTGAAGAGGATGAAGAAAATCTGGGCAATGCAGCCATGGACAGAAATAGTTTTATGTTCTGCTAGGAAGTTGACCAGCATCTTAGGCACCGTGACTGAGGAATAGCAGTTATCAACAAAGGATAAATGGAAGAGGAGGAAGTACATGAGGGTGTGAAGGTCAGAATCAGCTCTTATCACCACCATGATCATTACGTTACCAACCAGAGTGATTAGGTAAATAACAAAAAAACACCAGGAAGAGGAGAATCTGCATCTGTGGGTCACTGGAAAGTCTCAGGAGAATAAATTCAGCCACTGTTGTTTGATTTTCCATTGATATTTATTCAGGAAAACTGTGAGCTGTAAGGAAAAAAATGAAAATAAAACATCTTAAAAAAAGTGAATTGAAAGGGCCTGTGGAGATAATCTAGTCAGAAGAATGAATGAATGTTTTGGGTTTTTTTTTAAATAGACAAGATTTAGAGAAACAGGTAGTGATAAGCTGTTTGGAATTTGTGTGTTTCACACAGACAAAATGGGCCCGATTCAGACAAGGATTTAGGCACCTGACTGCCCCTTTAAGCACCTAAATCCCAGAATCAGGCCACACAGGCGTTCACAAAATCTCAGCTCAGCTGGGACCATGGGACAGTCTGATGTGGGCCTTGCTTCGTCTTTCCTGCTGGACCTGTTCCACTCTGGTTCAATAATTAAAGAAGCATTGGAGAGAGGAGATTGGTTACTGCGTCTCCTGGTATAAAATCATCCGCTCTCTGGCCTAATAACTCTTTAATCTGTCCCGCTAACATCAATAGCGATACAGCTGTTCTGACTCCAGCAGGGGATCTGGCCCCTTAACTCCAATGGAGCTATGGCTGATTCACACCCACTGGGAATCTGGCCAATTCACTGTTACATGTTGTAATTTTTGTAGAGTATTTAATATCTGTCGTGTCTTACTGGAATCATCCTTATCAACAAAATTAAGATTTCTGTATCATTAATAAGAAATAACCTCCAAGGCCTAGAAATTCTGTTTTGGGACCCAGCCTGATAGAGGCTGACAACCCAACTAAGCACAGAGAATACAGACAAATTGGTAAATATTACAAATTTCATAAAGATGACCTTGGAAGAGCTAAGCTGTGTGACAGGTTCCTCCACTGGCAAGGTGTTTTGTGTGATAGTCCACTAGCACTGGCCATGAAGGGTAACAAGAAGGGTTTCTACAGGTATGATAGTAACAAAAAGAAAGTCAGGGAAAGTGTGGGCCCCTTCCTGAATGGGGGAGGCAACCTGGTGACAGATGATGTGGGAAAAGCTGATGTAGTAAGTGCTTTTTTCCCCTCTGTTTTCACGGACAAAGTCAGCTCCCAGACTACTGCACTGGGCAGCACAGTATGGGGAGGAGGTGAACATCCCTCGGTGGTGAAAGAACAGGTTCAGGACTACTTAGAAATGCTGGACATGCATAAGTCAATGGGGCTGGGTGCAATGCATACGAAGGTGCTGAGGGAATTGGCTGATGTGGTTGCAGAGCCATTGGCCATTATCTTTGAAAACTCGTGGTGATTGGGGGAGGTCGCGTATGACTGGAAAAAGGCAAATATAGTGCCCATCTTCAAAAAAGTGAAGAAGGAGGATCCGGAGAACAAGAGACCGGTCAGCCTCACTTCAATCCCTGGAAAAATCGTGGAGCATGTCCTCAAATAATCCATTTTGAGGCACTTGGAAAAGAGGAAGGTGATCAGGAACAGTCAACATGGATTCACCAAGGACAAGTCATGCATGACCAACCTGATTGCCTTCTATGAAGAGGTGACTGGCTCTGTGGATGTGAGGAAAGCAGTGGACCTGATATACCTTGACTTTAGCAAAGCTTTTGATATGGTCTTCCACAGTATTCTTTCCAGGAAGTTAAAGAAGTATGGGTTGGAAAGTATAAGAAAGCTGCAGTGATCCTATGAATTATGGACTGACCACTTTTTTACTAACTATATGGAAATTTCTATCAACAATTCTGGCAAAGATCTTTATCTCACAGTGGAATGTTGCCTCCTGAGCAAAAAGACACCTCAGTAAACCTGAAAGGGACAAAAGATCACCTTAGGCTGAATGGGAGCAACACAGAAGACACACAAGAAAGAAAGAAAAGAATCAGGAATTATGTGGGTAGACTACTAGAAAAAAAGTACAACTGACTCTCACAATCATTGACCGTTGAGACACTGAAAATGCACGGGGTTCATCCAAAGATTATTTAGAGCAGCTTGTGGTAGCCATGCTGCCACAGACGTGGAAGCTCTGTGAGATAAATTTTGGTTATTGTATCAGCAAAGAGTAACTCTGAGTTAGCCATTTATTAGACATGGATGAACTAAAAGGAGATGAACAATCCAAAAGGAGCTAGAGATTGATGTATGAGTAACCA
>NW_027133070.1:0-58801 GCF_026122565.2 Emydura macquarii macquarii
AGTCCTTTAGCTTTTGAGTCTAGTCTAGTGTCAGCCCCTTACTGAGTATTTGCCCAGCAGTGTTGTCTTGACAGCTTCTTACTGCACTATGAATAAATCAGTCTGAATGTGGGGCAGTCACACAGGGCCAGCCTAACTAAACCAGCAGTGCTTTACTGGCTTGTGCGTTGCCTGGATATGTAAATGGCCTGGAGTTAGCTATAGTGCAGGCCTGATCCTCAGATGGAGTGGATCAGCAAGTCAAGAGAAGGACACTAATTGACACCAGCCGAGGATCTGAGCCCTTGCTGCATGAGGTCCAACATCAGTACATAATTAGATGTGTTTTTATAGTCTTCTAGGTTAGCGACTCACAGATTTGCCTGCAGGGGCACTGGAGTGTTGGGAGGCAAAACTGATTCATGAGATGCTGTTGCTCATTCCCTTATACAGTTACCCCAGAATAAAGACGATGGGGAACCACCAGTCTAACAATGAAGAACCACTCCTTTGGATGGTTACATCCAGACTCTCGGCTGGCGAAAGGTCCCATAGCTCCACTGACTTCATAGACTCATAGACGCTAAGGTCAGAAGCTCCCAATATGATCATCTAGTCTGACCTCCTACACAACGCAGGCCACAGAACTTCACCCACCCACTCCTGTAATAGACCTATGACCTATGACTCAGTTATTAAAGTCCTCAAATCATGGTTTAAAGACTTTAAGGTACAGAGAATCTACCATCAAGTGAGCTGTGCCCGATGCTACAGAGGAAGGGGAGAAAACCCCAGAGCCTTTGCCAATCTGCTCTGGGAGAAAATTCCTTCCTGACCCCAAATATGGCGATCAGTTAAACCCTGAGCATGTCGGCAAGACTCACCATCCAGACACCCACGAACAAATTATCTGTAATAAATTAGAACCAACCCCATCTAATGTCCCTTCACAGGCCAGTGGCATATCTATCACCAATAGTCAAAGATCAGTCAATTGCCAGACTAGGCTGTCCCATCATACCATCCCCTCCATACATTTATCAAGGTCAGTTTTGAAGCCAGATAGGTTTTTTGCCCCCACTGCTCCTCTGTGGAAGGCTATTCCAGAACTTCATTCCTCTGCTGGTTAGAAACCTGTGTCTAATTTGAAGTCTAAACTTCCTGATGGCCAGTTTATATCTATTAGTTCTTGTGTCCACATTGGTGCTGAACTTAAATAATTCCTCTCCCTCCCTGGTATTTATCCCTCTGATGTAGAGAGCAATCATATCTGCCCTCAACCTTCCTTTGGAGAGGCTAAAGAAGCCTAGCTCTTTGAGTCTCCTCTCATAAGGCATGTTTTCCATTCCTCGGATCATCCTAGTAGCCCTTCTCTGCACCTGTTCCAGTTTGAATTCATCTTTCTTAAACATGAGGGACCAGAACTGCACACAGTATTCCAGGTGAGGTCTCATCAGCGCCTTGTATAACGGTACTAACACCTCCCTATCTCTACTGGAAATATCTCATCTGATGCATTCAAGGATCAAATTAGCTTTTCTCACGGCCACATCACATTGGTGGCTCATAGTCATCCTGTGATCAACCAATATGTCATCTGAGCTGCCTATTTACGTCACTTGAGGATCACTCTCCATTGATTTGAACAGAGCTACGCACATTTACACCAACTCAAAATCTTCCCCATTGACACCAATGGCGCTAACCTGATTTACATCAGATGGGGATCTGAACCAACCACTCTTTAGTGATACAGCAAACTGCTTTTCGGATCACACAACATATATGGCAACTAACATGACCTCAAACATTTTGTTCTCCCCCCACTGCAACAATTTTAATGCAGTGTCATCACCGGAGTTGATTTGCCAATTACTTTTAACATCTCCTGGGTTTTACATCATGAAAAGTGAATGTAGAGTGGCTGTCCGAAGCCATAACTAGCATGAGGAGGAAATAGAAATCTGACAGAGTTGCTCAACCATTCTGAACTCATTTTCCACAAATAGAAATGACAACACAAGGTGCGAAACCATGAAAACCCTGGGTTCATGTACTAGGGACTACATAGAAGCAGAGACTAAGGGATGCACATGGTGCTACTATATGATATAATCATCCCTAGGATGCAGCAGAGGGTGAGGGGTGGGGAAGGGGTGTGTAACAGAGCAGAGGATGGTAAACCCCTCACCTGCCTCTGTTGGCCATGGCCTAAGGGGCTCCGGCAGAGCAGGTAACAGTTGCGGCCTTGATTAGGCTGAGTCAGAACCCTGGCCTAACGAGGGAAAAGGAAACAGATGGTGACCTGGCTCAGGGAGATAAATAGGCCAGTGCCAGAGGCCAAAAGGGGCATGGCCAACTGGGGCAGGGGAAGTCTGCAAGATAGGCTGCTGGTGGGCCAGGACTGAAGCAGAACCCTGAGCCTCCAAGCTCCTAGAGTGTCTGGAGCAGAGTGTGGAACTGTGTTGTCTGCACTGTAAATAAAGGGGCATGGCTAACTGGAACCAGAGAAGGCATGGTGAGTCCTTTGGGCCCAGGGGAAGTGGACCCTGTGGAGGAAAACAGGGGCCCCAGCCACCCAGCTTGCTACAGGGTGGCTATACTGTATAATGGGCACTGGGGCAGCAGAGGGTGGGGGCGGGGAAGTGAATATATTTGAAACACACTGCCTGATGGGTGCATGTGTGTGAGGTGCATGGGTGTGTATCCCCTCTGGTCTCTCTATCTAATTATCTATCTGTCCATCTAACTATCCACCTAATTATTTGTCTGGAGAATCATCTGCCAATCCACTTAGTTGTCCATCTTGCTCTCTATCTGTCCAGCAAGGTGCCTGTCCATCTTTCCTCCTGCTGATTCTTGTCCACCCAATTATCTATCCATCTGTCTGACTGCCCATCAACACTTCTAGAGAGACAAGGTGGGTGAGGTAATATTTTTCATGGGACCAACTTCTGTTGGTGAGAGACACGAGCTTTCGCACTTACATAGAGCTCTTCTTCAGGTCTGGGAAACTCACCCATATTTCAAGGGACCATGTATTAACTACTTACACTAAACAATCTGTTCACATTTTGTATCTAGCAGTGACACTGAGTTAGTTTCCCAGAGCTGAAGAAATGCTTTGTGCAAGTGTGAAAGATTGACTTTTTCACCAACATATGTTGGTGTAATAAAATATATCACCTAACCCATCTTCTCTCTAATATCCTGGGACCAACATGGCTGCAACAACACTGCAAACATCTACACTTCTGTCAGTCTGCCTTGTCATCCATTCATCATTCATCTGTTTAATCATCTTTTGCCCACTTGTTTAATTGTTACATCAACCTGATCTATCTACCCTATCTATCTATCCATCTATTGGTAATGGGCCCATCTCTGTGGAAAGTGGACTTCAATGGGCAGGTTTGCAGTGTCGTTGTAGTCGTATTGGTTCCAGGATAGTAGAAAAAGAAGAAGGGTGCGGTAATATATTTTATTAGACCAACTGTTGGTGTAAAAGAGAAGCTTTTGAGCTACATAATACTTTGCTGCAGTGGGGGATAGTTAATATGACACCAATTTTTAAAAAATGGCTCCAGAGGCGATCCCGGCAATTACAAGCAAATAAGCCGAACTTTAGTACAAGGCAAATTGGTTGAAATTGGTTTAGTACAAGGCAAATTGGTAAAGAACAGAATTATCAGACACATTGATGAACATGATTTGTTGGGGGAAGAGTCAACATGGATTTTGTAAAGGGAAATCATACCTCACCAATCTATTAGAGTTCTTTGAGGGGGCCAACAAGCATGTGGACAAGGGTAATCCAGTGGATAGAGTGTAGTTGGGTTTTCAGAAAGCCTTTGAGGTCCCTCAGCAAAAGCTCTTGAGCAAATTAGGGAGTGTAGCCGGAAGGTGTGGCCTCCCTCGGAGATTAATGGCGAGGGAGAGCCAAACCCCCTCTGGGGGCGGAGCCCAGGAGTACACCACCACCTGACCAGAAGCAGGCAGGCGGGGCTAGGAGTATAAAAGGCAGGTCTGCCTGTTCAGTCAGGACCCAGTGGCGGAGGGAGAAGACGTCTATCCCTTGGCGCCTGGACCTGTGCCTGCACCCAACCGTTACCTGGAGCAGAGGCTGCTGGAGCTGCCCACTGCCTGGGTCCCTGAGGATGTGGAGGAGCTACCTGAGCCCGGTGAGCTGGAAGAGACCCTGGGGCCTTGAGACCTGGAGGAGCCACCCAAGCTGCCAACTCCCTGCAAGCCAGAGGAGACCCCAGGGCCCTGTGACCTAGAGGATCTGCCCTCCGCAGACGACACCGAACAGCTCCCGGACCTGCCATTGAGTGACGAGGCCGAGGGCTTCTGGAACTTCCCTTGGGCAGAGTGCCCCGAGGAGATGGGGAGGGACTCAAGGGACCAGGTGCTCTAGGGAGAGGGTGGGAGGAAGTATCCCAGGGGCAGCTGACTACAGTCCGGCTGAGCTTATGCTTGCACTGAGTCAGCATGTTTCAGCTGGAGCCCCACTGACCCAGTGATGGGACACCCCTGTCACTGCCACAGCCCTCTTCCTATCCCAACCTAGGGGTGATCGCCTGCAAAGGGCCAGAACCTGTTCCCCGCTCTCTGCCCCACCCTGCCTAAGGGCCAAGGCTTTGGAACTGCTTGCTCACCCCTCGGGGGGCTAGAGACTGTTTTCCCCGCTGCCGGCTGCCCTGTCTGAAGGCTGGACCTTGGACTAATTCCTCGCCCCTCTGGGGGCTGGAGACTGTTCTCATTTGCTTTGCCCACCCAGCCTAAGGCCTGGGGCTCAGAACTGTATGATCATCCTACTAAGGGCCAGAGACTACTTCCCTGTTTGCTTGGCTCGCCCCGCCTAAGGGCCAGGGCCTGGAACCGGGGCTCGCCCTATAAGGGCCAGAGACTATCTCCTCTTTATTAGGACTCCCTACAGAGTGCAGAGGCTGGGAGGTGTGGCCTCCTTTAGAGACTGATGGCGAGGGAGGGCCACTGGCCCTGCCCCCAACAGGGGTCCTTTTACAGGGAGTCATGGGATAAGAGGGAAGTCCTCCCAAGGATCAGAAACTGGTTAAAAGACAGGAAACTAAGGGTAGGAATAAATGGTCCATTTTCAAATGGAGGGAGGTAAATAGCAAGGTCCCTCAGGGATCTGTCCTTGGTTCAGTGCTGTTCAACATATTCCTAAATGATCTGGTAAAAGTGGTAAACAGTGAGGTGGCAAAGTTTGCAGATGATACAAAACTACTGAAGATAATTAAATATGATGCTGATGGCAAAGAGTAACAAAGGGATCTGAAAAACTGGGTGACTTGGTAACAAAACGGTAGATAAAATTCAGTACTGATAAATGTAAATTAATGCACATTGGAAAACATCATCCCAACTGTACGTACAAAATGGTGGAGTCTAAATTGCCATGTACCGTTCAAGAAAGATCTTGGGGTCATCATGGATAGTTCTCTGAAAACATCCCCTGAATGTGCAACAGCAGTCAAAAAAGCTAACACAACCATTAGGAAAGGGACAGATAATAAGTAAATATTACAATGCCACTATGTAAATCCATGGTACGCCCACACCTTGAATACTGCATGCAGTTTTGGTCTCCCCATTCCAAAAAAGATACATTAGAATTGGAAAAGGAACAGAGAAGAACAACGAAAATGATTAGAGGTATGGAACAGCTTCCACATGAGGAGAGATTGAAAAGACTGGGACTTTTCAGCTTGGAAAAGAGACAACTAGGGGGGATATTATAGAGGTCTATAAAATCATGAATGGTGAGGAGAAAGTGAATCAGGAAGTACCATTTTCCCCATCACATAACACAAGAACCAGGGGTTGCCCAATCCAATGGATAGGCAGCAGGTTTAAAATGAACAAAAGGAAGTGCTGCTTCACACAGTGCACAGCCAACCTGCGGACGCGTTGTCAGGGATGTCGTGAAGGCCAAAAGTATAACTGGTTTAAAAAAATAATTACATATGTTCATGGAGGACAGGGCTATCAATGGCTATTCGCTAAGATAGTCAGGGATGCAACCCCATGCTCTGGGTGTCCCTAAGTCTCTGACTGCCAGAAGTTTTGACTCAACAACAGGGGATGGATTACTCAATAACTGCTCTGTTCTGTTCATTCCCTCTGGTCCATCTGACACCGGCCACTGTAGGAAGACAGGATGCTGGGCTGGATGGACCATTGGTCTGACCCAGTATGGCCGTTCTTATGTTCATATGTAGGCAGGGGTTGCTGACATTTCACAGTCATGGAGATTAAATTTCCCATTTCACAGTCTTATAGAGATTAAATTTCATTTAAAATAGATCATGCTTTTAGGTAACTGACATATATTCCTTCTCACTCCATTTGCAGCTAATTTCACAGTCAAAGCAGGTGGGAATTGGAGCTGAGAAGAGGCTGGAAGTATCTTGGTCCCTGGGGACTGATCAAAGAAGTGGCAATGAAGTCTGTCCATAGTGCGTGAGACGCTTGACTTTAAGTATACAGTTGTTTCTATAGGTCTGCTCACAGATCAGTAACATGAAGGAACCCTGATCAATTTAATTTGAAACGTGTTAATTTCATTTTATCTTGCTTAGGATGAAAATAATCCTTACATAAAAAATCCTTGTTTCATTATGTGCTCATTAAAACAATCCCCGTTAGCAACGTATCTACTAAAAAGTAATTTCTCCAATTAGCCAAGACGCACCTGTGACTCCGTAGAGATTTACAGAAGGACACACAGGTTGTTATAACTTCATGTGCCTTAATCTGCATTCTGAGAAATGTTACGTTCAGCTGTGACCTGGGTAATACCTGGAGATTTGTCAAACCTCTCAAGGAACTAAAGGTCAGTAGCAGAAACAAAGTCACTCGTGATTTTAATGGGTCCCACGGCGGGCCATTAGAAAGGAAACACTCTCGAGAAACGCAGGTCTCGGCGGCAGTCCCATCGGGGCTGATCAGAAAAGAAAGTCAGAGGCATGGATTAAAGTTAGACAAAGGAAAGGGAGGGTTTGTTTCTATGTCAAGCAGCCCCTGATGTGTAAAGGGAAAGAGGTCATGCCAGTTGTGCCAGCCCCTGTGAAAGGTGATCCTTCATTCACAAATTCCACCAGAGTCCCCCCAAGTGAGGGAATGCAAGGGGAGGAGGGAATGCTGTGAAACTGACATATAAACAAAACAGAGAGTACCACGCGGTTGGCCAAGGCAGCACGGCCCAATCACAGCAAGTGAAAGGCAATTCCAGGATTCTAGGCCTCAGTGATAGAGATCAGCCAACGCATCTGATTGTGACAGGCTTTGCTGTCCCGCCAGCGATCCCCAGCTCTGCCCTCAGCCTTAACCCACAGCCCATCTCCAACTAATGTTATTAATGTCTGGGTTTACACGCACACACAGGTGCACCTCAGTCCTGCCTCTATAGTGCCCTGGCTGTCACAGCCCGCCCCACTGCTCTGCCAACCCGCAGCCTCCTGCTATCCCAGTCCTGGGCTCCTCCATGGCCCCTAAAGCTCTGCCAATGCCCATTAATCCTGGCTTGTAACCCCAGCTTCTATCCCATGTCTGGGCTAGCACTCAGAACACACACAGCTCTGCCGCTGCACTTCAATCCCGACCCGCAGACACCTGCTGTCCTGTACCACTCCCTCCAACTCTGCCAGGGCCTTCTCACAAATTGTGTGGTCAGTTCCTTGACCGCTCTTTGGTTTGGTATGAAATAGAATGAAGAGAGCAACTAAGTGACAAGTCGGGTTGAATGCTATACATCAACAATAACATAGTGCAGGAGAAAGGTTCAACACAATACCAGTCTCTGGGCAGACATCTCGTTGTAGCGCTGTTGCATTCACCTTCCGCAGAAGCTGTGCTGTCAAAGTTATACCCCTAAAGCCATCTATTTATACCCAGCCTGTCTGCAGGTACAAGGTGCTGTGTATGTCATCAGAACCGACATTTAATCAATTACTTTTCCACCTTGTACTTTTGGTATCACAGTGTAACCCCATCTCTTTGTTCAAACATGTGTTTCAGGGACCAAAGGGCATAAGGGCAACTCCTAGGTTTGACTAGGCCGAGAACAATCATATAATAGAATCCTAGAAGATGAGGGCTGGAAGGGACTGCAGGATGTATCTAGTCCAACCCCCTGCTCAAAGCAGGACCGAGACCAACTAAATCATCCCAGCCAGGGCTTTGTCAAGCTGGGCCTTAAAAACCTCTAAGGTTGGAGATTCCAACACCTACCTAGGTAACCCATTCCAGTGCTTCACCACCCTCCTAGTGAAAATGTTTTTCCTAATATCCATCCTAGACCTCCCCCCCTGCAACTTGAGACAATTGATCCTTGTTCTGTCATCTACCACCACTGAGAACAACCTAGTTCCAACCTCCCAGGAACCCCTCTTCAGGTAGTTAAAGGCTGCTATCAAATCCCACTCAATCTTCTCTTCTGAAGACTAATTAAGTCCAGTTCCCTCAGCCTCTCCTCATAAGTCATGTGCTTCAGCCCCCTCATCATTTTTGTTGCCCTCCACTGGACACTTTTCAATTTGTCCACATTCTTTCTGAAGTGGGGGGCCCAAAACTGGACACAATACTCCAAATGCGGCCTCACCAGTGTCGAATAGAGGGGAATAACCACTTCCCTTGATTTCCTGGCAATGCTCCTACTAATACAGCTCAATATGCTATTAGCCTTCTTGGCAACCAGGGCACACTGCTGACTCTGTGTATGGGATTCTTCCATCCTATGTGCAGGACTCTGTACTTCTCCTTGTTGAACCTCATCAGATTTCTTTTGGCCCAATCCTCCAATTTGTCTAGGTCACTCTGTATCCTATCCCTACCTTCCAGGGTATCTACCACTCCCCCCAGCTTAGTGTCATCTGCAAACTTGCTGAGGGTGCTATCTACCCCATCCTCCAGATCATTAATGAAGATGTTGAACAAAACCGGTCCCAGGACCGACCCCTGGGGCACTCCGCTTGTGACCGGTTGCCAGCTAGACACGGAGCCATTGATCACTACTCGTTGAGCCCTATGCTCTAGCCAGTTCTCTATCCATTTTATAGTCCATTCATCCAACCCATACTTCTTTAACTTGCTGATAAGAATACTGTGAGAGACAGTATCAAAAGCTTTGCTAAAGTCAAGGTATATCACATCCACCGCCTTCCCTACATCCACAGAGCCAGTCACCTCATCATAGAAAGCAATCAGGTTGGTCAGGCATGACTTTCCCTTGGTGAATCTGTGTTGACTGTTCCTGATCACCTTCCTCTCTTCCAAGTGCCTTAAAATGGATTCCTTAAGGATCTGCTCCATGATTTTTCCAATGATTGAAGTGAGTCTGACCGGTCTGTAGTTCCCTGGATCCTCTTTCCTCCCTTTTTTGAAGATGGGCACTAGATTTGCTTTTTTCCAGTCCTCAGGGACCTCCCCCTGTTGCCACGAGCTTTCAAAGATAATAGCCAATGGATCTGAAATCACCTCAGCCAACTCCCTCAGCACCCTCGGGTGCATCACATCCGGCCCCATGGACTTGCGTATGTCCAATCCTTCTAAATAGTCTTGGACCTGTTCCTTCAGCACTGCGGGATGTTCACCTCCTTCCCTCTGTCACTAGGTTGCCTCCCCCATTCTGTAAGGGGCCCACACTTTCCCTAAACTTCCTCTTGTTAGTAACAAACTTGTAGAAACCCTTCTTGTTCCCCTTCATGTCCCTTGCTAGCTGCAACTTTTTTGCGCTTTGGCCTTCCTGATTTCATTTCTGCATGTTCAAGCAGTATTTTTATAATCCTTCCTAGTCATCTGACCAAGCTTCCATTTCTTGTAAGCTTCTTTTTTTGTGTTTAAGCTCCCCAAAGACTTCTTTGTTCAGACAATCTGGGTGCCTACCGTATTTGCTATTCTTTCTGCACATCGGGATGGTTTGTTCCTGCATTCTCTCTAAGAACGTTCCCTCTCATCCTAGAGGTGAAGAGTCTGTTCTCCATGGAAATTTCTTCACTTCATAATTCCATAAAGAAGTGGCTGCATTAAGCAACAGACACCGGTATGGATGGAAATGGAGGTAGAAAAGTGAATTAATTGACCCGTTGCAGTGCTGTACATGCCAGCAATTTGGCTCTGCTTTGGTTTGGGTGGTGGCCATACTTCCTGTATGTGCTCCTCCTTTCCCAAAAAGTTCCCCAGGTCCTAATCAACCTAAATCTCTTCTCTGAACTCCGTCATGCATGGGGGGCAGACCAGATGATTGTGATGACCTCTATTGTCTTTAAAATGAAGGAATCTATGACCTTTTGCCTCTGGGTCTCTGCTTCTGAGTTTTGCAGCTTGTCCACCAGCCCTTCGGAAAGAGAAGTAGATAAATCACCTTCCGGTAGCATCAGTTGCTTAATGCCAAAGATACCCAAAGCCAACTAAACACAGGTTAGCTGCAGAGAGCAACAGGTTTAAGTCTAGCTCTGTCAGTTCATTCTCAGAATGAGAGGTGAAAGGATCCTTATAAGCTTGTGTCTTTGGCTTCTATTTATTGATAGAGAGAGAGGGAAAGAGAGAGGGATGGAGAGATGGAGAGATAGATAGATGACCATGGAATCCGGGCCGCTGGACAGCTGAATGCATCTCCTGTTGGAAAAAAATCCACAAAGCCAGTACAGTAAGTTTGCTATTTCATTTAAATATATCTGGGGATTAACATACAAGGGAAATGTAAGAACTTGATTAAAAATGGCTATCAGAACTCTTTCTGCATTTTACTGTCAATTTACTCCAACAACTAGAAATGGTCAGAATCCCCCCCACCACCAAAAAAAACCTCTGGTGGAAAATTTTATATTTTCATCTAAACCCCGAGCTCAGAACGTACTCAGGGGTAGGGACCTGAAAACTTTCAGCTGAAAAGTGTCAATTTTATGAATAAAATGAAAAAAAAAAGTTTGAATTTTCAGTTTTCAAAGAGAGAGTTAGTCCTGCTTTGAGCAGGGGGTTGGACTAGATGACCTCCTGAGGTCCCTTCCAACTCTAATATTCTATGATTCTATGATTCTATGACATTCTGAGAAAAAGATGTTGTTTTGCTAAAACCCATCCATCCATCCATCCAGACAAACAAAGAAACAAACAAAATTCAACCCAAAATTTCCATCCAGGCTTAAACAAGTGTTGGGGACCTGGCTGTTGTCTAACAACACTGTAATTGGAAGCCGATTAATTCCATTGCATCTGTTTTTATTTCTGTTTCAAAGGAAAGTAAAAATTAGTAAGCAGCAAAGATGCTACCCATGGAATTTGTTTTATATGGACTACCATCTTTTAATACAGGCAGAGAATTGAACCTTGCAGCCAAAGCCCATCAATCCTGACATGGAGGATAGATTGTTATGGAGGAGATCAGTGGGCATACAATGCTTCTGCTCCAGCACCATATCCAGTAGTCATTTGAGCATGGAATCGTAGACTTATAGAAGATCAAGATTGGAAGGGACCTCAGGAGGTCATCTAGTCCAACCCCCTGCTCAAAGCAGAGCCAACCCTGACTAAATCAAATACTGTAACTAAGTGTACAGAACATCCAACATTTAACAAGAAACAGCCCATCTCCCAAAAAGGTCCCAGTGAAATAGACAAGGCAGAGAAAGAGAGGGGAAACTGTGGCACAGAGAAGGGAATGGACTGGCCCAAGGTTCAAGGACTGGGGACCGACACTTTAGGCAGCAGTTCTGCATAAAAGGACCTGCGGGTTACAGTGGATAAGAAGCTGGATATGAGTCAGCAGTGTGCCCTGGTTGCCAAGAAGGCTAATAGCATATTGGGCTGCATTAGTAGGAGCATTGCCAGCAGATCACGGGAAGTGATTATTCCCCTCTATTTACCACTGGTCAGGCCACATCTGGAGTATTGTGTCCAGTTTTGGGCCCCCCACTACAGGAAGGATGTGGACAAGTTGGAGAGAGTCCAGCGGAAGGCAACAAAAATGATTAGGGGGCTGGAGCACAAGATTTATGGGGAGAGGCTGAGAGTCTTTTTTAGTCTGCCGAAGAGAAGAATGAGGGGGGATTTTATAGCAGCCTTTAACTACCTGAAAGAGGGTTCCAGGGAGGATGGAGCTAGGCTGTTCTCAGTGGTGGCAGATGACAGAACTAGGAGCAGTGGTCTCAAGTTGCAGTGAGGGAGGTCTAGGTTGGACATTAGGAAAAACTTTCTCCCTAGGAGGGTGGTGAAGCACTGGAATGGGTTACCTAGGGAGGTGGTGGAATCTCCATCCTTAGAGGTTTTTAAGCAGTGGCTTGATAAAGCCCTGGCTGGGATGATTGAGTTGAGGTTGGTCCTGCTTTGGGGTTGGACTAGATACCTCCTGAGATCCCTTCCAACTCTAATCTTCTATGATTCTATGATTCTAAGGTCACACAGAAGGTCATTGGCAGAGCAAGAAATAGAGCTCAGCTCTCCTGACTGTCACTGACCCATGCAGCACGGACACAAGATCGCAGAGGCAAACTGTACAACACAACGGTAATGGAGGGATGCTGCTAGCTCATCATTACACAGCTGGCACTGGGTGTCAGACACCAACGCGTGAGCGGAGAGCAGTCCGTCTGTGTGGTGTTGGGGTAGAATTATCACAGACAAGCTCCAGCATTTAGACACTGGGGGAATTTATGTCATATTTCCCTGGAAAATGGGACTCAGGATGTGCTAGTGTTTTAGAATTTCAGTTCCACGCCCAAGCTGTGAGCCTGCTGTTGGTCACAATAAAGGGACTTTCTGTGCTGGGTCTGTCAGATGTGGCTTGTACTCTGTTCCATCTTTCTTACTGCATTTTATCAAGGCAGGTCTTGGCTTAGATCTTCTGAGGGTGTGAACTGACCCAGTTCCACTGGATTTTGTGACTTGTGCTGATTTGGACTTGTGTGATCTTGCACCGGACT
This sequence comes from Emydura macquarii macquarii, assembly GCF_026122565.2. Classification (NCBI taxonomy): domain Eukaryota; kingdom Metazoa; phylum Chordata; order Testudines; family Chelidae; genus Emydura; species Emydura macquarii. The sequence goes on from NW_027133070.1 coordinate 12,924, forward strand.
TGTTGGCGGTGAGGAGGATAACCAACTCCTGCTCAACAGAAGTGATAAGTGCTGTATTCCTTTGACAGTCACATAGAATTACAGAAGATTAGGGTTGGAAGGAGGTATCTAGTTCAACCCCCTGCTCAAAGCAGGAACTACCCCCAACTAAATCATCCCAGCTGGGGCTTTGTCAAGCTGGGCCTTAAAAAAACAACATGAGATGTTGTGGAGAGGGGAACTGGAGCTATTCCGTTTGTCACGCTAATCCTGACCATTGTCCTTCTCCTTCCCTCCACAGCAGGACACAACGTGTTGGGGAAGAAAATGTCCAACCAAACCACACTGACCGAGTTCCTTCTCCTGGGATTCTCTGATGTTCGGGAGCTGCAGATATTGCACTTTGTGGTGTTTCTAGTGATTTACCTGGCAGCCCTGATGGGGAATCTTCTCATCATCACAGTTGTAGCCCTCGACCCCCACCTTCACTGCCCAATGTACTTCTTCCTGATGAATCTGTCCATCCTAGACCTTGGCTTCATCTCTGTCACCATCCCCAAATCCATGGCCAACTCCCTCATGGACACAAGGTCGATTTCTTATTCTGGATGCCTTGCCCAAGTCTTTCTTCGCTTATTCTTTGCATTAGCACATTTTGCCTTGCTGACCATCATGGCGTATGACCGATATGTCGCCATCTGCCTCCCGCTGCATTATGAGACTGTGATGAACAGGAGAGCTTGTGTCCAAATGGTGGCCATTGCCTAGATTTGCGGTGTTCTGTATTCCGCTCTGAACATTGGTAACATGTTTGTGTTAACTTTCTGTGGAGACAACACGGTGGATCAGTTCTTCTGTGAAATCCTCCAGGTACTCAAGCTCGCCTGTGCTGACTCATATGTCAGTGAAAGTGGGGTTATTGTCTTTAGTGTTTGCTTAGTATTAAGCTGCTTTATTTTTATAATAGTGTCATATTTTCAGTTCTTCAAAACAGTGCTGAGAATCCCCTCTGAGCAGGGCCAGCGTAAAGCCGTCTCCATGTGCCTTCCTCACCTCCTTGTGATCTCCTTGTTCCTTTGCCCTGGCACCTTTGCCTACCTGAAACCCAACTCCAGCTCAGCATCAGGGCTGGATCTTGTGGCCTCTATTCTCTATTCTGTGGTACCTCCCATGATGAATCCCATCATCTACAGTATAAGGAACAAGGAGATTAAAGCTGCCCTGTGGAAAATGATTGGATTGAGGATATTCACCAAGAATAAAATGTCTGCCTTCTTTCCATAACCACAGTGTCATTCTGTGTTTCTTTATAAATATAATCTACTGTTGATATTATGTTCTCCATGAGAACATTGCATGCAATCTATGTATAAACATTGGGGTATTTACAGTGGCAAAAATATAGACAAACACCAAAGCAGTCAATGGAGTTAATGAAGTTTTGCACAAGTGTAAATAAGTTAAAAATCTATCTATTGAACAATTGATCTATTGATCTATCTACTGATTGTATATTGCAACCCACCACCACATTATCTGATCATCTTGCACCTAAAATCAGTAGCCATAGCAAAGTCCCTCATGTACTTCCTGGAATCTCTGTCTCTATTTTTCAGGATAAAAACTCTGCTTAAGGTAACAATGCAGCTTTTGTTTGTTTTTTGCTTTTTTTTCTGTTTTTTAGTTTCATTTTTTGTACTTGATTTGTTGGTGGGTTGAATCATTTCTTTGTTCCAGGTTTTTCTGGGGGGATGAAGCATGTTTTGTTAGATGAAATTTTCAGTGTTTGTCATCTACTTGGGGTACCCAGGTGTCATCTCTTTGAAGGGGTTTTGTGAGTAAGCTGAAGATTTGCTTTCCACAATGACAAAGGAGTGCAGAAAAGGTTTTAGTGTGGCTAAGTTCCTGTTGAAATTATTATGTCAGACTGCTGATATATTACTGTATAATAAAGGCTATTTTGATGAGGAGGATTTTCTGTTGTTTCCCAAAGAATGATGTGGGATAATGAGGCTGAATCTGTATCCCTTTGAAGTCACTGGGGTTTATCCATTCACTTCAAATAGACCAGGATTTGGACAATAGCTAATACACACAAAGACCCCAATTTGGCTTATGACACCCTTGGAGAAAGTCAGAGTGACAGAGATGTAAGGGTAAGATTTCCCATGGCAGATCAGTGCCAAAGCAGAGAAGTTCCATTGACATCAGCAGTTTAATACCACTGAGGTTTTGGTCAAAGATTCTGAGGTAAACCACATAGTGACATAAACATCAGTGTATGTTACTTATCTGGTGTCATTTTGTTATAGCTAGGCTTGGAAGGGTTAGATTTTTATTGAAAAATGTTGAAAAAGGTTGATTTCACCACATAGGCACCAACCATTGATAATAATCAAAATGTGCAGATAGGGAAAGTAATAAAAATACTGCTTAAGAACTTGTTAGAGTTTGATTTCAGGCTACTCAGTTTGTAAATTCTGACATGGGATGTTGACAATTTCTTTTTAATCGTTATAAAGGCGTAAATTTTAAATCTCAGCTTCTACTCTCACTCGGTAATTATTTTCTGAAGCCCCCATTGCCTGACCCCCACCCCCAATAACCTCCCACACTTATGAAAATGGAAATCAATAAAAATAATCTTGGTGTAAGTAGGCAAATATCATAAAATGTGCTGATCTGGCATTCCATACAAAACCCAGTGTAAATCTAGTTACATCCAAGCCGAGAAAAGCTAGGCCCCATTCCTATTTCAACACACACCAGCTGAGAAAGAAGCCCTATTGACTACAGAGGATCTATGTTGTAGTAGAAAGTAAGAGCCTGAGGCCTACCATAACAGGCCAGGTATGAGGCCCGAGGCCTAGCAAACAGGCCTGGTATGAGGCCTGAGGCCTAGCATAACAGGCTAGGTATGAGGCCTAGCATAACAGGCCAGATATGAGGCCTGAAGCCTAGCACAAAAGGCCAGGTATGAGGCCTGAGGCCTAGCATAACAGGCCCAATATGAGGCCTGAGGCCTAGCATAACAGGCTAGATATGAAGCCTGAGCTAAAGTAATGGTCAAAGTCTGTTATAAAGCAAAGTTAGCAGAAGACAGGCTGTGAAAGGTGGCAGGCTCACAGTAAGTGGCAAGGACAGAGCTGGTGTAACAAGCACACATCCCAAAGAAATGTTAGGCACAAGCACATTCCAGAAAGGTACCAGGAGATCCTAATACCCCAGAGATAACGAGGGCTCACTGACCTCTCCAAATGACACCACAATGGATAGAAATGTCTTGTTAATATGATGCATAGAGATGTTTTGACCAAACCACCTGGTACAAGGTAATGGGTGGTATCTTACCACATCAAAAGGTGGTACCTTGCCACATCAGGGGGTGGTAACTACACACATCAGAGAGGCAATACACACTTGTTTGCCTCAATGTATAAAAGAGGGTCTCAGAGGAAGCATCTTGGTCTGGCTGAGGGGGAAATGGAAAGTTCCACCATTTATTGAGCTGGTCCATTATAACAAGCATACATATGTTAGGGATCCTGTAGAGTCTACGGGATACTAGGACCTTGCTTGCCCACAATAAACCTGGCCGGGTGCCTTCATTGCTGAAAGGATCTGTGGTCTTATTGAATAATTTGATTGTAGAGTGGTGTCTCGGTTGCCTGCACAGAGCTGGGACAGCATATACAGTGGAAGAACACACACACAGCCAACAACTGACGACGGAAGATGCTCTGCTGTAAAGCGACTAACACCAGTTGAATTAGGTTGACCAGATAGCAAGTGTGAAAAATCGGGCCGGAGTGGGGGGGGGTGAGAGATGCCTACTTAAGAAAAAGCCCCAAATATCAGGCCTGTTCCTATAAAATCGGGACATCTGCTCACCCTAAGTTGAATTGTGTTTGTATTCACCATATACTGCAAAAATTATCATTTCTCGTTAATGATTTGATAGATAGATAGATAGATAGATAGATAGAAAACCCAGGTGAAAAACCCAGAAAACCCAGTTACACTGATATAAATAAATAATAAATCGATTTAAGTCAGAAGTGCTACACTACAGCTCCACTGATTTTACTAAGAAAAAAATCTGGCCCTAAACAGATGGCATTATACATATTTAATTACATCCTTACAATAAGGTAAGTCCCATATCATATAGGCCCAATACATTATTTATGATCCATTAATTTAGAAATCGAGCTAACATATATTTTTCATGTGAGAATAGTTAATGCCAAAAAAAATTGTTTAGGATGACTCCCTTCACACACACACACACACACACACACCACACACACACACACACACACACACACACACACACACACACACACACGGTGTATCCTCTCTCAGCCCATTCAACTGCCATTTCTGAGGAGGCAGAGACCCTACTCTAGCATGTCTAGGTTCTGTGATTGTTACACAGCCGGCATCTCACAGTTAGTTGCACAAAGTATTCACAATGACACCACTAAAATTATCTGCATGGTTTGGTGAATTGTTGCTTCATAATTGTCATCTCATCTACCTGCTAAAAACAAAGACGTCTTTGGAGGTTAGCAATTCTTCTCGCTCCAAATTCGCCTTTGAGGTTAGAAATTCCCACCACTGTTAATTCAGTCGAAGGAACAGAGAAGTGACTGGATTTTGGTTAATTTCACACACCCATCAGCCAAAATGCCAAGGAAATTCCTCTGCCTCACATGAAGGATAAATAATGGATTAGAGGAGACGCAGGCTCTTTGGTACTTCCTACAAGGCAATAGGTATGAAGCAGGAGCTCAGAACCAAGGCTGTCTTCTGGGAGAATGGAAGCAAGTGAAGAAAACTTTGACTGAAGGCAGAGAGTGCAACAAGTATCCTGGTTTCCAAAACTTTGACTGAAGAGGGGTCACATCAGAGATACAAGAACATCCAGATCAGCCATAGAGATAACGCAGCCTTTCCTCACTCTTCATGTTTGAAATCAGATGGGGAAATACAAAGACAAACTTTCCTAGCCTCCTAATTTCCAAGTCTAGAAGGGAGCACTGTGATCAGCTGACCTCCTGTAGAAACACAGACCATAGAAGTTCTGCAAAAGAATTCCTGTTTGAACTAGAGCAGAACTTTTAGAAAAAAATCCAAATGGGATGGAAAATTGCCAGCGATGGAGAATACACAGCAAACCTTGGTAAGTACTCCAAGGGGTTAATTACCCTCACCGTTAAAATATATGCCTTATTTCCATTCTGAATGTATGTAGCCTCAACCACCAACCATTGGATTGTGTTGTACCTGCTAGACTGAAGAGCCAAATATTTGTGCCCCAAGTAGGTACGTAGGGCCATATTTGTAAAGGTTTTGTTCTGAGTGGTTTTCAGAAGAACCTAGGGGATCTAAAATTCATTACAATCAATGGGAATTAGGCACTTAAGTGCCTTTGAAAATCCCATTATGCATCCAAATGCCCTTTAACAATCTGGCCCACCTATAGGCCCTGATCCACAAAGGGACATAGGTATCACCATTGCTACACTTAACATTTAGGTGCCTTGAAAATCAAGGAATTCACAGTTCCTGGGGTAGATGGTATGGGTATGTCTACACTGTATGGGAAACCTATCCAAAGAGGGATAATTTTCATCTCAAAAGGTAGTTTATAAGAGCAGATCAAGATACGTTCTAAAAGTTCATAGCAGCAGTCAGGTCTCTGACTAGAGAAGTACCGGTCTGACTTCTTTTTGTATGAAGCAGGGCATCAGAATATTTAAAAAACTACTCCAAACTGAGGCAATTAATTTCTATTGCCTGGTCTCTTGATTGCACTTTTGCAAAGGTAAACTGCAAGGGCAGCAAAGTTTTGAACATTTATGGAGTGGTATTCAAGGCCACCCATTGAAATAAAATGTGATCTTCAAATTCCATTCTGATTTTTCCTGTGACTCTTAGATGCAATCCACAGCAAACACCGAATGGGGAAACCAAACGTCCATCACAGAATTCATCCTCCTGGGATTTGGGAATCATCCTGAACTGCAGATCGTTCTCCTCCTGCTGTTTCTAGTGATCTACATTGTGACCATGGCCGGGAACATCCTCATTGTTGCACTAGTTGTGGCTTATCAGCACCTTCACACCCCCACACTTCCTGGGGAACCTGTCCTGCTTGGAGACCTGCTACACCTCCACCATCCTGCCCCAGATGCTGGCCAGTCTCCTGACTGGGGACAGAACCATTTCTGTTACTGGTTGCTTTGTACAATTATATTTCTTTGGTTCTCTAGCAGACACAGAATGTTACTTCCTAGCTGCGATGTCTTATGATCGATATTTAGCAATATGCAAGCCACTGCATTATTCAAGCCACATGAATAACAGATTCTGCCTGCAACTGGCAGTTGGGTCTTGGATAAGTGCATTTTTGGCTGTTACCATTGTAATATTTTTAATGTCACAATTAATCTTCTGTGGCCCTAATGAGGTGGACTATTTCTTTTGCGATCTCGCCCCAATGATAAAGCTGTCCTGCAGTGACACCAATAACATGGAACTTGAGACTTTTTAGGTCTCCGTCTTATTCACCTTACCTCCATTTCTGTTGACCATGACATCTTCTGTTTATATCATAATTGCCATTCTGAGAAGCCCATCTACTGATGGAAAGCAAAAGGCCTTTTCCACCTGCTCCTCTCACCTTATTGTGGTTACGATTTTCTATGGGACCCTGATCATTGTCTATCTGTTACCAAAAACCGAGGTGCTACAAGAGCTGAACAAAACGTTCTCCCTTTGCTACACGGTCCTAACTCCTCTGATCAATCCCCTCATCTACAGCCTGAGAAACAAAGAAGTCCAGGTAGCCTTGAGAAAAGCGGTCAGGAAGTGTGCGGCTTTTGTGAATTAAGGGACTGGAGACTGGAGGTGAAATGAAATGGAGAGCGTGTGATCCCAGCCCATCAGTCAGAGAAGCAGAATCTGGACGGTCTGTTTGTCAGAGATGTTCATTGTAAGTTGCTCAAAGTGGGTGACAAGTGATGAGGGTGTCACTTGACTGGTTATCTAAGCTTGTGCATAGAAATCAGAGTTGGATGGAAGGAAAATGGCACCTACTGGGTTACTTGAAGCTACACATGTGCTTAGATGTTTCCATAATTGCTGAGAAGGTCACCAAAAGTGAGATCCACCTAGGGACTTAGGCCCCTAAGCCCCAGATTTAGGCACTGCTATGATCCACAATCCCCCCCCCCACACACACACACACACTCAGGTGCTGCTTCACCCTAAGTTCACTAGACATCTAATTGTTTGCTGTAAGTTCCCTAAGGACCTAACTTTCTGGCTGTGGACATACACGTTGCTATGGCAGTCAGGGGACAGGGATTTGAAGCAGAGTCTCCTACACCTTGGGTGAGTTCCTTGACTTTGGGGGCTACAAATGATAAAGGAGAACTTCTCCCCCACTAACCGTTTTGTGTTTCCCGTTCATGGATCACCAGTGAAGAAAAGCACCCCCCTGCAGCCCAGATTTAGGTGCCTATCACTCTGAGAGGGGCATGGCTTGGGACATGCTCCTCTTGTCAGAATCTGGTTTGGCTAGAGGAAGCGGATCCTGGCCTAGGTGCAGGCTTTGGTGGGTCCCATTCTCAGTCGTCTCTCTCTCTCTCTCCCTACCCATCACATAGTGCGACCCGGGGACTGCTTGTTGCCAACTAGCAGAAGTCACAGGGTGCATGGATCCCCTGGGTCTACTATCCACAAACTAGTTTGCCAAAGGATGATATGGAAGGTTACTGCAGAAAGCCTGTGTCCCAGTGGTTATCATGAGCACTGTGAGTGGTATGTACGGCTAATACGTAAGGAGTTATGTATCTATACTGAAAATTATGTTCCTATGGTCTGTGAGTTGCGGCCAGTCACCAGCAGTCGATAAACAAGTTTCCTTTAGAGAGCTGTGTTATTTCTCACTTGGAACACATGTACATTGAGTTTAGCCTGCTTCACAGTGGACTGCCATTTACAGTCAGCTGAATGCCAGTGAGGGGATTGTAAAATCTTCAGAGAGAGGGAGTTTTAAACCTGCGGGAAAGAGATCTATTTACAAGCGAAGACAATGGACTTTTGGACTATAACGGCAGGTACAGAAACTCTATCCACGACCTTCACTTAGGGGATAAGATGGCAGAGTGTTTGCTTCAAGAAGAAAGGACCACAGCCAGCCTGGCTGTTAAATGCTGGCAGAAGAGCTTTTGGTGAGCTAAACTTCATAGGCAGAATGGTCTCGTTTTAGTTAAGTTTGTACAATCTATATTTGTTGACATTTCGTTGTATGTGTCACCCTTTGTTTCCAACACTTCGGCTGGCTAACATTTGAATCTCTGATCTTTGTTAAATAAATGTATACTTGCTTTGCCTCTCATCCCGTCTAAGTGCTGTGTGTTAATCAGAGCTGGGGTGTCCTGTTCCTTTGGGGATAGAAGACCTGGGGATTCTGTGAGTGTCCACTAGACCAGGTGCTGGACACTGCAGGGGGATACTCAGAGTGGTCAGGGGTTGGAGTGTGGCTGTCGCAACCTGAAGAGGGGTGTGTGTGTGTTGCCCGTGGCGGGTGGTGTTATAAAATAAACAGCAGGATCTTATTCAGGGGGACAAGGCAATACGCCACGTTTATTGTGAATACTAAACTTCTTTACAACAAAAACAATTTGCAATACATTTCTTCTAATACATTCACACACACACACAAAGTTCTACAGAGATGAAGGATAGTTACCAGCCTCAGTTGCTCGTGTTAGTCCACTCGCCAGGTTGCTAAGACACGAGGGAGGGAGCAGGGGTCTGCCGGTGCGCACCAATGCTCCTGGAGGATGATTGTAGAACCAAACCCAAAGTCCTCATGTTTTTACCCCATCTTTATAGTGGTCCATCCCCATTCAGGTCTATGGATCTTGATGTGCTATGTTGCTTTATCATATTAATCACTTGTCATGTTGCAAACATGACGGCTTTCCTTTACCTCCTGATTCCTGTTTCACACTTTGTCTTGTTCCTGTCCTTGGGGGATCGACTCCTTTCGACCCAGGCTTATCTTGATCTCACATTCTTCGGCCATCTGTACCGTAAAAGTTGTTACAACAAAGTTTTGCTTCACTCCCTTCCTGTTATCAGGGAGACTTAAAGTTGTCGCCTTTTATCTCATTATCACACAGACACCATTTATTCCTCAGTCACACTAACTAACTTCTAGTTAAAAAAAACCTAAACAAACTTAAAACAGGATAGAGATGACTTCATCTGTACCAAGTGCAGGCTGGTTTCCTTATTGGAAGAGAAGGTTAAAGGACTAGAGACCCAAATATCAAACCTGCGTTGCATTACAGAAAACGATGTCTTTCTCCATCAGGCACAGGCAGACTGTAAGGAAGATTCAGAAAAGGCCGGGAAGGCGAAACTGAACGGGGAAGAAAATTGGCAGCATGTGACCTCCCGAAGAAAGAGAACCCATGTGCCCACCATGCAGATAGAAGTAAGGAATCGTTTTCATCCTCTCTGCACAAGTATTACGGCGGAGAATGATTATAACAAGAGGTCGAACACCTACTGCAAGTAGGTGCCATAGAATACATCCATCTGCCATCCGGACCGGGAAACTAGAGAAGTGTGCTGCTTGCCTGGAGCTAGGATTACGGATGTGACGGAGAGACTGCCAAAACTTATCAAGTCCTCAGACCGCTACCCCTTCCTACTTCTCCACGTGGGCACCAATGATACTGCCAAGAATGATCTTGAGCGGATCACTGCGGACTATGTGGCTCTGGGAAAAGAGATAAAGGAGTTTGAAGTGCAAGTGGTGTTCTCGTCCATCCTCCCTATTCAGGGAAAAGGCCCAGGTAGGGACCGTCGCATTGTGGAAGTAAATGCGTAGTTACGCAGGTGGTGTCAAAGAGAGGGCTTTGGATTCTTCGATCATGGAATGCTGTTCCAGGAAGAAGGATTACTGGGAAGAGACGGGATTCATCTAACGAAGACAGGGAAGAGTATCTTTGCAGACAGGCTGCCTAACCTAGTGAAGAGGGCTTTAAACTAGTTTCGACGGGGGACGGGGACCTAAGCCCAAAGGTAAATGGGGAAGAGGGACACCACAAGGAAGCAGAAGGAGGAGGGTGCAGCAGGGGAGGTCTCCCGATTCATACTGGGAAAGTAGGCCAGTCGGCTACTTATCTCAAGTGCCTGTACACAAATGCAAGAAGCCTGGGAAACAAGCAGGAGGAACCGGAAGTCCTGGCACAGTCAAGAAACTACGACATGATTGGAATAACTGAGACTTGGTGGAATAACTCTCTCGATTGGAGCACTGTCATGGATGGGTATAAACTGTTCAGGAAGGACAGGCAGGGGCGAAAGGGGGAGGAGTTGCACTGTATGTAAGAGAGCACTATGACTACTCTGAGCTCCAGTATGAAACTGGAGATAAGTCAGTTGAGTGTCTCTGGGTTAAGCTTAGAAGCAAGAACAATAAGCGTGATGTCGTGGTGGGTGTCTGTTACAGACCACCAGGCCAGGAGGATGAGGTAGATGCGGCTTTCTTTACTCAACTAGGGAAAGTTTCCAGTTCACAGGACCTGATTCTCATGGGAGACTTCAATCACCCTGACATCTGCTGGAAGAGCAATACAGCAGAGCACAAACAATCCAGGAAGTTTTTGGAGAGTGTCGCAGACAATTTCCTGGTGCAAGTGCTGGAGCAACCAACTAGGGGCCGTGCTTCTCTTGACCTGCTGCTCACAAACAGGGAAGATTTGGTAGGGGAAGTAGAAGTGGGTGGCAACCTAGGCAGCAGTGACCATGAGATGGTCGAGTTCAGGATCCTGACAAAAGGAAGAAAGGAGAACAGCAGGATATGGACCATGGACTTCAGAAAAGCGGACTTTGACTCCCTCAGGGAACTGATGGGCAGGATTCCCTGGGAGGCTAATATGAGGGGGAAAGGAATCCAAGAGAGATGGCTGTATTTTAGAGAGACCTTATTGAGGGCGCAGGAGCAAACCATCCCGATGTGCAGAAAGAATAGCAAATATGGTAGGCGTCCAGCTTGGCTTAACAAAGATGTCCCTGGCGAACTTAAACGCAAAAAAAGAAGCTTACAAGAAATGGAAGCTTGGTCAGATGACTAGGGAGGATTATAAAAACGCTGTTCGAACATGCAGGAATGAAATCAGGAAGGCCAAAGCACAATTGGAGTTGCAGCTAGCAAGGGACGTGAAGGGGAACAAGAAGGGTTTCTACAGGCATGTTGCCAACAAGAGGAAGATTAGGGAAATTGTGGGCCCCTTAGAGAATGAGGGAGGCAACCTAGTGGCAGAGGATGTGGAGAAAGCTGAGGTACTCAATGCCTTTTTTGCCTCTGTCTTCACACACAAGGTCAGCTCCCAGACTGCTGTACTGGGTGGCACAGAATGGGAAGGAGGCGAACATCCCGCAGTGCTGAAGGAACGGGTCCAAGACTATTTAGAAGGATTGGACATTCACAAGTCCATGGGGCCGGATGCAATGCACCCAAGGGTGCTGAGGGAGTTGGCTGAGGAGATTTCAGAGCCATTGGCTATTATCTTTGAAAGCTCATGGCAACAGGGGGAGGTCCCTGAGGACTGGAAAAAAGCAAATATAGTGCCCATCTTCAAGAAAGGGAGGAAAGAGGATCCAGGGAACTACAGACCAGTCAGCCTCACCTCAATCCCTGGAAAAATCATGGAGCAGATCCTTAAGGAATCCATTTTAAGGCACTTGGAAGAGAGGAAGGTGATCAGGAACAGTCAACACGGATTCACTAAGGGAAAGTCATGCCTGTCCAACCTGATTGCTTTCTATGATGAGGTGACTGGCTCTGTGGATGTAGGGTAGGCGGTGGATGTGATATACCTTGACTTTAGCAAAGCTTTTGATACGGTCTCTTACAGTATTCTTATCAGCAAGTTAAAGAAGTCTGGGTTGGATGAATGGACTATAAAATGGATAGAGAACTGGCTAGAGCATCGGGCTCAACGAGTAGTGATCAATGGCTCCATGTCTAGCTGGCAACCGGTCACAAGCGGAGTTCCCCAGGGGTTGGTCCTGGGACCGGTTTTGTTCAACATCTTCATTAATGATCTGGAGGATGGGGTAGTTTGTACCCTCAGCAAGTTTGCGGAAGACACTAAGCTGGGGGGAGTGGTAGATACCCTGGAAGGTAAAGATAGGATACAGAGTGACCTAAACAAACTGGAGGATTGGGCCAAAAGAAATCTAATGAGGTTCAACAAAGAAAAGTGCAGAGTCCTCCACTTAGGAAGGAAGAATCCCATGCACAGCTATAGACTGGGGACTGACGAGCTAGGCAGCAGTTCTGCAGAAAAGGACCTGGGGGTAACAGTGGATAAAAAGCTGGATATGAGTCAGCAGTGTGCCCTGGTTGTCAAGAAGGCTAATGGTATATTGGGCTGCATTAGGAGGGGCATTTCCAGCAGGTCGCGGGAAGTGATTATTCCCCTCTATTTGGCATTGGTGAGGCCACGTTTAGAATATTGTGTCCAGTATTGGGCCCCCCACTACAAAAAGGATGTGGACAAGTTGGAGAGAGTCCAACGGAGGGCAACCAAAATGATTAGGGGGCTGGAGCACAGGACTTTTGAGGAGAGGCTGAGGGAACTGGGCTTGTTTAGTCTGCAAAAGAGAAGAATGAGGGGGGATTTGATAGCGGCCTTTGACTACCTGAAAGGGGGTTCCAGGGAGGATGGGGCTAGGCTGTTATCTGTGGTGGCAGATGACAGAACAAGGAGCAATGGTCTCAAGTTGCAGGGCGGGAAGTCTAGGTTGGACATTAGGAAAAAGTTTTTCACTAGGAGGGTGGTGAAGCACTAGAATGGGTTACCTAGGGAGGTGGTGGAATCTCCATCCTTAGATGTTTTTAAGGTGAGGCTTGACAAAGCCCTGGTTGGGATGATATAGCTGAGGTTAGTCCTGCTTTGAGCAGGGGGTTGGACTAGATGACCTCCTGAGGTCCCTTCCAACTCTAATATTCTATGAAATCATATTCTATGATTCTATGAAAATTACAACTTTCAATTAAAGCTGCATTCCCCCTAAAATATATATATATATATATATATATATATTTACAAAAAAAAGAGGAGTACAAGTTATTCTAATACTAGAAATGCTAGGGTGGAATTAGCCATCAAAATGGATTGTTCCACTGACATAAAACAACAAAGCATATTCACGGTAACTGTTCTCAGATATGAGCAAGGCAGTTGCTTGTGTAACAAAAGGTCTCAAGCATTCATTTCTAAGCAACAAACTGAATGGTGAGAGGTTACAGACGCAATGCACACAGAACTGCAAGAGATTCCAAGCACAGTGTTCCGAAACACATGAAAACATGATTACAGCAATGGATGTTAGGATGTCACAATTGCTCCTGTCTCCTGAATACTGTTAAAATAGTTGCTCTTGGCCTACAGTGGTCTCAGGTAATATAATAGAACTTTAATATAAGAGGGCAAGAAATACTATAAGGATTGAGGAAATTCTCTGGCTTGTGTTATACAGAAGGTCAGATGAGATTATCAAAATAGTCCCTTTTGATCTATGAATCTATGAGGTTAGTGCCTTATTACGCTTGGTAGGCTACAAATATTTAGGATGAAAACAAATTCTGTCACACAGGAAATTCCATGTTTTGAAATTTGTTTTAATCCCAATACGGCCAAAAGGTTGAAATGTCAACATTTTAATCAGATGAAAAATTGTAAAATGTGTGTATGCCACAATGTCAAAAATTTCCTTTTGGCAATTTTGATTAAAACAAAATATTTCCTTGTGAAGTGTGCATTTCAAATGAAAACTTTCATTTGGAAGGAACATATTGACTTCAAATGACATTTAGATGAGTTATTTTATGTTCAATATAAATGAAAAAAATCAATTCAAAATGGAAGTTTTCATTTCATTTTCATATTTAAAAAAATCATTTCATTTTGAGTGGGCAAAGTTCTCAAGAGAAAATCATATACCTTTTTTTTTTCAAAATTCAGCATTTCCTACAGAAAATTCCATATAAGAAAAAAAAATATGAGAATTTTTTTTACCAGAACTAACAAACACAGCCGTTATCATCATTCCTGTCCTGAAGAATTTACAGTCCAACAGAGTGAGCCTCAGGAGGCAGGACAGCTGGCAAAACTTGCTGGTGGGAGTAGCTAAGTCATGCTATTTGCTATTCAAATGAGCTGGTTGCAATAGATTTTAATTGGGATGAGAAGTAGGGACATAATTCTTTCACGAAAATATTCCCATTTTCAAGCAGCTCTGTTCTTTTTTGTCGTTGTTGTTGTGAAGAATGTTAAAGAAGGGATTTTCCTAGTGAAAATGGGAGAAGAGGGTCATGTCTTTGTTAACTGGAACAAGAAGGGCATTCCATCAGTAGCAGGCTGGCATGGAAAAAGTGATGGGACAACCAGTGGACATATAAATGTTATTGTAGCTGAATGAAATGGATGGGGCTAGAAGAGTTCAGACTTCAATGTCTTGCACTCCACAGACTTTCCGTCTGACCTTGGGAATGTCACTGGGGCTAGTTATTTCCCCTGCAATAACAGTTGGACACCTAACTTGTCTAAACTCTTTTGAAAATCCCAGCCCGTTGGTTCACTCTTCATTTAACCCAAACTATGTCTCTATAAAGCCAACTTGGACAATAGGTTTATTCGCTGAGGCAAGATTCTTAGCTGGCATATATCAATGTAGCTCTGTTTATTTCAGTAGACCTACGCTGCTTTCCATCAGCTGGGATGCTGTACAGAAGGATAAATTTCACCTGGTTATGGATTGCCAGCACCACTTCTTATTATGTTTATAGCTTATGTGTTTCCACACTTAAGTGATACACAGGTCTTTCACACTCAATGGTGAGTGAAATTTGAGGGAAAAGAAGATGGGGTCTCTGTTTCTGCTGAGAACTGATTTTTAGAAATGGCTGCAAAAGCCTGAGATTGAAAGTGCCTTTCTAGCAGAAGTTTAAATCTTAGAATGTTAAGGGTTAACAAGATAGTTATGGAACCTAGACGCCAGCAGGGATGGAATGCAGAGAAAGACCTTGTAACTTGGATAAGGAAAGTTGAAAATACTGAGATAAGAAAATTCCTAGATAAGTAGGTTTTTTTTACTATGTATGATCATGGAAACTGTGACGTATAAAGACTTGTTTGTGTGAGGCTATATAAGCTGTTAACATAAAATTCTAAGTTGTCACCCCTTACATTGTATGGACCACCTTCTTTACGTAAAGAATAAACTCTGACTTTGCTAATCTGTTGTTTGGCTTATTCTGGACCATCCGCTAGGCAACGGACATATTAGTAAGGACCCTGAGTTTGGGTTCTTCCACAATTATGGTGACTCTGGTGGGACTGCCTGGCACGCATCCTCCTCGTTCCGGCTCCACTGAACTACCCAGCCGGCACCAGGTGAATTCACCTATTGGGGTTCCTTCTGGGGAGCTGAGGCGGTGGGGAGGCGATAAGGTAAGGTCCTTTGTTTATTTTATTAGCAAAGTCTACTGTTATAATTCCAATCTGTAATTCCCTGTGTGGGTGAGAGTTGGTGAGCAATTTTATAATTCCAATCTGTAATCCCCTGTGTGGGTGAGAGTTGGTGAGCAACTTCTGATCAGAAACCCCAGTTATGGGTGCGAAGCAATTTTCTCCCACCCCTGGGAGTCCTTTGGACTATATGGTTAAAAATTTTAAGTCTATTCCAGGTTCTAAGGGTTTGTCTGTAAACTGTTTAATTTTGTTGTGTAAAATTATATGGACATAATAATTACGATAAATAATAATAATATATATTATATATATTTTTTGGAGATTTTAGTAAATAATGGCCACAGGAAGGTACCTTTGACTTAGATGAACCGCAGTATTTGAAGGGGTTAATAGAAAATCCACACCCCAAGCAAATGGAATATTGGTATCTGTGGGATAATGTAGCTTTAAATGCCGTATGGAAAGTCAGCTAGCTAGCTATAAATCAACTGTGAAGAATTTAGAAAGGAAATTGGCAACTGTTGCGCCATTATCTGCACCGCCGATTTCTAACAGTGGTGAATTTATTTTAAAAAATCTATCCTTCTCTTACTAATCCTCTGCCTTACAATGAAAGGAGTTTACAAGCAGGGAAAGCAGAGGAGGAGGATTGGCCACCGCCTCTTTGCTGTGTCTTTGAGAGAGAGGGAAAGTCTAAGAGCCGTCAGGCGGCATTCTGGAGCGGAGTTAAGTTTACTTAAAAATTTTAAGGTCCCTCTGGACCCTAAGCATTCTGTTCCGGTAGTGGGGGTGTCAGGAAAAATACACCGTGTTTCCCAGACTAAACCTACACTTGTTTGTATAGGACCTCTTACAGAACAACATGCTTTTTTGATTTCTCCAGATTGCCATCATCACTTGTTTGGGAGAGACTTGTTATGTGAATTGAATGCCACTATGATTTTTACACCAGAGGGAATTTTTTTGTTTTTTCCTAGTTCACTGGTTCCTTTATTTCAGGCTTTTATTACTGAAGTTGTAGTTAAACCATCTCTTCCTCATCCTGCATTAAGTGAACTACCTGAAGGGTTATGGGCTCATACTTCTACTGAAGTGGGGTTATTAAAATCTGCAGACCCAGTTAAAATTACTGTCCGTCCTGGTTCTACCGCCTTCGGTGCCTCAGTATCCTTTATTTCAGGAAGCTATAGAAGGAATTCGCCAGTGATTCAAGAGTTTTTAAAGCAGGGTATTTTAGTATCTTGTCAATCTCCTTGTAATACTCCTATATTACCTGTTAAGAAACCTAGACCAGGTCCAGACGGAAAACCTGTGTATAGATTTGTACAGGATTTTTGTATTATTAATTTTTATGTGGTCCCACAATATTTAGTGGTTCCAAATCAAGCAACTATTTTTACTTTAATTCCACCATCTTCCACTTATTTTACTTGCATTGATCTTTGTGTTGCATTTTTTTTTAATACCTATTTATACAGATTTGTGGGTTTTGGGGAATGGTTAATTATTACAGGCAGTGAATTCCTAATTTTTCTGCAATAGCTAAGCCTCTGGTTACACTTACTAAAGTTTCTGAGACTGATCCACATCCTTGGTCAGAAGAAGCTGAGGCTTCTTTCATTTTTTTAAAGTAAGCCTTATTTTTAGCCCCAGTATTAGGGCTTCCCAATTATTTTAAATTATTTAATTTTTACTGTTATGAACAACAGGGTACTGCATCTGGAGTTCTTATACAACCAATGGGAGGAGCTTAATTACCGGTTGCTTATTTTTTATGTCAGCTTGATTTTGTGACACAGGGTTATCCAGCCTGTCTTAGAACTGTGGCAGCTGCTGTTTTACTAGTTCAAAAAGTACAAGATCTGATGCTTGGACATTTTTTAACTTTTTATGTACCGCATGCTGTAGAAGCCCTGTTAACTAAAGGAAAAACTCAGCATATTTTAGCACAACGCTTTACTCAATATGAAATTGTGCTTTTAGCAGCTGATAATATTACTATCAAACGTTGTGCATCCCTAAACCCAGCTACACTGGTACCAATTCCCACTGAAGGGGAACCTCATGATTGTGATTATGTTATTTCTCAGAGCACTACAACCCGCCCTGATCTTCAGGATACTCCTTTGACTAACCCACATTATATTCTGTATATTGATGGTTCTTGCTTTGTTGATGAGACAGGAATGTGTAGAGCGGGGTATGCGGTATGTACATCACATGAGGCTTGGGAAGCTCATTTTTTACCTAATGTATTTTCTGCTCAATTGGCTGAATTGATTGCTCTTACACGTGCTTGTTGTTTAAGTGTAAATTGTTTTGTTAATATTTATACTAATTCTTGCTATGCATTTGGAGTTTGTCATGCTTCAGGACAAGTTTGGAAGCAAAGGGGTTTTCTTACTTTTTCAGGACAGCCCATAGTACATGTTCAGGCTGTGAATAATTTGCTTGTTTTTATTATGTTATTTTTTATTGCTGTTATTTTTTGTAAAGCTCATACTTCTGTTTTGGATGAAGTCTCCCGTGGAAGTGCATTTGCAGATCGAGCTGCAAAAGTTGCAGCCAGGAACGCCTTTCCCCCTCCGGGTATACAGGCAGTCTGTGCCTCCTGACCAGCTCAATTTTCTGTTTCCCCTTCGGAGATTTATGATTCAGTTCCATCTTCAGAGTTGGACAATTGGAAGACTCTTTGGGCAACTTTTTTTTTTTGACAATATATGATTTTTTGTCTAAACTTGCCCGCTCTGCCCACCAAGGTGGCCATGAGTGCAAAGGGGGGATAGCTGATCAGGTTCTGCGATTTTGGTGTGCTCCAGGTATTCACTAAGTGGCTAAACAAGTATCTCAAGGTTGCGTTACCTGTCAAACGTATAAAGTGGGACGTCACAAGCCACAACAACTGAGGGCACCAGAATGGGTCTATGGCGTTACCACTAGCTTTAATGCATCTAAGAATTATGCCAATTAGAAAGACAAATTTATCTCCCTATGAAGCTCTTTTTTGGGAGACTATTTCAGCTGGGGGGAAGCCTGACACCTGCACACACCAGTCTCATGGGTGGAGATGAGGAGTTGGTTGCATACGTTATAAAATTACAAAAGACACTTATTGCTACTTTTAAGTTTTCTAGAGATGCTCAGAGAATTCCTTTAAATGTGGCCGTGCATGACATCTAGCCGGGAGATTGCTAAAGACATTTTCACGCAAAAATTGCTTAGAACCAAGGTGAGACGGTCCTTACCAGGTGCTGTTTATAACGTACACTGCTGCAAAGCTACAGTGAAAGGAAGCCTGGTACCACTGCACCCATCTAAAGAAAGTACAATCACCTGATGCTAATCCTTAAAAGAAGATCTCCAAGTGCAACAAGGGAGCGCCGCTGGACCGAGGTCCCAGAAGCAGACATAGAAAGGTGAAGAACCATGGGCAATCCCCTTGTGGTTTTTCTGAAGCAGACGTGGAAGGGTGAAGAACCACGGGCAATCCCCTTGTGGTTGCTCTGAAGTAGACAGTCAACGGAGTCAAGAGTCCACCAGGAAAGAAATACTAATGGACTTTATTAATTTTATATTATTTTTAATCACTTTGTTGATTATTTTCTGGTGTGTTTGTTATATTAAGGAGATAAATTGTTTTAGAATTAGTGTAGAAAATGGATTTGTTATTCTTCATGATGTTTTTAATTAATTTAAAAATGGGCAATGCAGATTTTAAAGTCAATTTATTTTTATATGTTGATAAAGAATTTAACTGCATCTTGGGAGGTCAAAGATTGTTGGGTGTGCTTCTTTATGGCAACCCATTGTCAGGAAGGAATACCCCTAATACCAATTCCTGTGCCAGTTAATGAATGGGAAAGTTTGGCCTGGTCTAATCCCATGGGAACAGTAATAGGGAAAGAACACCAGCTGGGAATGAGGATTGATCCCAGAGATTTAATTCTCTCGGGAAGGAAACCAGCAGCACCAATATGTGTGCAATGGACACAACCTGTGTTGGTAACAGAATCAGACAAACCCCGGTTAAATGTTACCTGTGAAGTAAGGAATGTAGGGAAATATTCAAAATGTAAATACATTGTCCATTTACTTATGATGGAAGGGGGAAAAATCAGTAAAACTTTGATACAGAAACAAGGATCAAATGCCACTAAATTGAATGAGAAGAGAGTTTATAATTGTATGTTAGATGCTACCCAAGGAAATAAGTGTAACACCCACAAATGGTGGATGAAGCTAGAGAATATAAATTTGTATAAAATGACCAGTTTAGAGAAGAGGTTATGTAATCAATCGATATGTAAATGATACCTGGTTTGAATGGGCTAACATCATGTTACATGTGCTATACCAAGCCCATTCCAATAGTTGCAGAGGAATTACTCCAATAGAAGAAGGTGTATGGTGGGCATGTGGAAATTGGGCGGGAAAAACTTTACCACCAAGGTGGAAAGGAAGATGTACCCTAGTATATCTCTGGCCTGGAGGTGTGAATCCAGTTCCTCTACATGAGGTTGTTTATAATCACCGACCTAAGAGAAGTTTTAGGCCCACCCTGGATGCTCACCATTATAACCCATTAACTGAACACTCTTCAGCATTCTGGAGAGGTTGTAGAATGTTTTTGCCCTGGCAAGGAGTGGGTGATTTGGAGTATGCACTAAAAAAAATTTTCAGCAGAATTTGAGATATTTGCCAATGTAACTGGAGATGCTATTTTAAAATTACAGGCTGAAATTGAATCGTTGGCACAAATGAGTATTCAAAATAGATTAGCCCTAGACAATTGTTAGCTCAACAAGGAGGAGTTTGTGTAATGTTGAATTAAACCTGTTGTTTTTATAAAAATGAATCAGATCTAATCGAGATGGATGTACACAAAATTTGGAATGTCAGCAGATTTGTCCATGAATTCACTAACCCTCCAATGCCACCGTCTGGCATTGATATTTCATGGTCATGCATCTGGAATGCTCTAACTTCTTGGTTACCAGACTTATCATGGCTTAAAAATTGTTTGTAGATATAATAGTGTTTATGATAATGTTAATGTTAATGTTTTGTTGTATGCAATGTTGCTATTTATTATTCCAGCAAAAAAGGTTTAAACCCCCTAGGAGACAAATGGAGCAAAGATCAATACGGTATGGTATATTGGCAAGGGCAATGATGGAATATATCATGATTGTGTTCCTAGTAGTAGAACTAATAGGAACAAAGGGGGGACTGTGAAGGGAAAAGAAGATGGGTCTCTGTTTCTTATGAGAACTGATCAATAGAAATGGCTGCAAAAGCCTGAGATTGAAAGTGCCTTTCTGGCAGATGTTTAAATCTTAGAATGTTAAGGGTTAACAAGATAGTTATAGAGGCCTAGATGCCAGCAGGGATGGAATGCAGAGAAAGACCTTGTAACTTGGATAAGGAAAATTGAAAATACTGAGCTAGAAAATTCCTAGATAAGCAGGTTTTTTTTTTTTTTAGTATGTATGGTCATGGAAATTGTGACGTAAAAGGACTTGTTTGTGTCAGCCTATAAAAGCTTTTAGAATTGAATGTTAAGAGTTGCCCCTGCATAAGGGACCACCTTCTTTACGTAAAGAATAAACTTTGACTTTGCTAATCTGTTGTCAGCTTATTTTGGACTACACGCTAGGCAACAGACGTGAATGTAAAGACCCCTGAGTTTGGGTTCTTCCACAAGACATGATATACCTTGACTTTAGCAAAGCTTTTGATAAGTCTCCCACAGTATTCTTCTCAGCAAATTAAAGAAGTATGGGTTAGATGAATGGACTATAAAATGGATAGAGAGCTGGCTAGATCATCAGGCTCAACAGGTAGTGATCAATGGCCCCATGTATAGCTGGCAGTTGGTCACAAGCGGAGTGCCCCAGGGGTCGGTCCTGGGGCTGGTTTCATTCAACATCTTCATTAATGATCTGGAGGATGGGGTAGATTGCACCCTCAGCAAGTTTGCAGATACCACTAAGCTAGGGGGAGTGGTAGATACCCTGGAAGATAGGGATAAGATACAGAGTGACATAGACAAATTGGAGGATTGGGCCAAAAGAAATTTGATGAGGTTCAACCAGGACAAGTGCAGAGTCCTGCACTTAGGGTGTGTTGGTGGGCCTTTTTAAACCGGCCCGGTCTCTGCAGCCCTTCCTTGGGTCCTGACTCCGGAGGAGGCCACAGCACCTTCCTGTAGGGGAATAGTTCGCTCTCCAGTAGTTTCTCTCCCGCCTCAACAGGTCAGGCAAGCAAGCAGTCTATTGCCCAGGGTTGGTTAGATATTCACACTAAGCAGTTCAGGGTCCTGTCTGGGCACAGTGGGTATGATCATTTCATTTCTGTGTATTACAGCAGGTTCTGTAACTTGATTCAAAACCTGTGCTTTTTCAGCACGAAGTTTGTGACCTACTGTCCCTTCTTCCCCTGAAGGAAAGGTTCGTTCCAGCTTTTACGGAAGAATACAAATATCCACTTAGTTCTGAATGCAAAACAAACTAGAAGATTGTTAGTCCCAGTCCTCTGGTAGCATAATTTGCTCCCTAGCCATGTAATGAGGTCTCAGTCCTTTATCACCCGTGGGGATAATTTTGTGTTGCCAAAGCTTTGTTTTCATAACGCCCAATATTGAATATTTGGGTCTCCTATAATTGCATTTTTAAAAGCAGGTGGGGTTTTGTTTGTTTTTTTAATTGATCTCTGGCAAACATATCGCAGATAGGGATGAAATCTCTTTGCTTAACTCTTTGAAGGAGACAGATCTAAACTGAAAATGGGCTATAAACCCGGGATGGACCTGAATTGTCACACTGTGGTTTTCATTTTTAATTCTTAGTTAATCGACTATTAATAACTTAGTTTTTTTGTTACTGAAATTGTGGTTTAATATTTATTACTGTCTATTTGTCATTCCTGTGGTCAGCTGCCATCTAGAGATTGTTAGACGAGACACACAAAATCCTGGCCACATTAACGTTGTCTTCCCCATAGTGTCTGTTCTACACCCTAATCACGCCTTTACCAGACTTTACTTTCCATTATGCACCATACCCCGGCAGCAGCGTAGAAGCACCCAAGCGTATAGCTGTGGGTTATTCACACAAGCCACTCTTTCCATCAGTCAACCCTTTTTGACTTGGGAGATCATCAGCACTCCATGTTAGTGCAGAAGCCCCTTTCCTTGGATTATCGGAGTTCATTTCAAAGCCAGGATCGCCCTGACGTATTTTCACATTTTGTTGGACGAGGTCTCCACCCTGATTTTGCACCAGTATCACTATTCTGGTTAGTGGTGTGACTTTGTTATGTCAGTACAACCTCTAGTGCAGCCACAGTTTCCCAATGTGGAGGTCTCTAGCATTGGTGTGGCTTATTGCCATTCCCATATGCGAATGAACCAGATTGATATAAGCGCCTTTACATCACTATAATTGCATCCGCTCTCTGTGGATGAGTGGGTCCCACTTGGAACCGCCTGAAGGCCTCAGAGTAGCCTAAAATTCAGCCCCTCACCTCAGTTTCCTTTCTTTGTTCCCCAATAAACTCCACACAGGTTTTCTCCAGTGCAAATCACAATAGCTCTCCCATTGGTTTCATACATTAACTTTCAGTTCAGAACTAAACCCAGAAGTCTTACGTGCAGCTGCAAACACCCCAAACTGCCTTCTGGTCAGAATCCTTTCTGTCACAGCAGGCTACTCCCAACTCTTCCGGGCTGGAGCAATTCACCCAGTCGAAGGGTTTTCCTCCACTCACACCCTGAAATTTCACTTCAGCTTTCTGAGCTTGCCTCTCACTCTAGCTCCTTCCAGCTCTTTATTGCAAATTGCCAGGATAGCTAAAGTGGTGCAACTTCCACATGTAGACAAACCTTTACATATTGATTTCTCACACCAGACACGAAGGGGACAGACAACCGGAGATCTGACAACAAAGACGACAAAAAGAGATGTTTTTAGCTTTGTTTAGTTTTTATTGATCTAGGCTTTTGGTAATACACAGAGAGTTATTGGAGTCTCCCAGATAATGGTAAAATATGAGGAGGAGCTGGTGGAAAACATCCCTTGGGTGTGGGGGGAATTCTCAGGATACTGGTTTGGCTATAAATGTACAGGCTGGGTTTTCCAATAAGAGATGATGTTAGGCACCTAAATCCCACAGCCAGTGAATGGGAGTTGTGCACCTAACACCCTTAGGTGCCATTGTCAATTACAAGTGGACATGGTGGAGCAGAAATTTCTCTGGACTAAGACTCTGGACGGCTGGTTTCTGTGCTATTCTCTGCCACTTGCCCACTCAGCAACTCTGGGCAGGTAACTGCACCTTGCTCTGCCTTAGTTTCCCCAGCTGTAACATGAGGATGAGAATGTGGGCCTAGGGCTGGAGTCACAAAGCTTCTACTTTGGGCACCTAAATCCCAGAAACCAGCCTCCCAGGATTCACAAACCCCTGCTCAGCTGCCTGCGACCCTGTAATTTTTGCAGCAAAAAGGCCATAACCCCTGTGTTTCTGCCTCTAGCCATGCCCTCTGTGGCCTCACATCGGGCAACTGGGCACAGAGGCCATAGAATGAAGCAGGGACCTGGGGCAGGGAGACATTCCCTGTCCTGAATCGCCTGCAGGGCCCGATCCGGCAGGCGAAGTGCCCAGATGCTTTTGAAAAATCCCACTGAGAATTCAAGTATTTTGAGAAACTGGCCCTATGTCACTGTTGAGAATGGGCCAGTGATAGGCCTGTGCTGGGCCCTGAGGCACAGGTTAGACAGTTTCCTTTAGATTCCTGTCCCTTTGGAAAGAAATCTGTGGATGAAATACACTACAACAATCAAATGTTAATTACACAATTTCCTAACTCTGGAGTTCCAGTCTGACTTTGCCACCATATATTTGTAGAATGTAGGCACCATAGATTTATGTGTGTGTATCTAAGTCTCTCACAGGGACCAGATGCCCAGCTGAGTCTCTTTTGCCTGCACTGTTTCACTGAGCACAAGTCCTCATCATTGGCTGAACTCTGAGAAGCCACTAGTTCAAATCTCCCACCAGCCCAGTAACACCCAGCTGTGGCATCTGATAAAGGCCCTAACAAGAAGGGGTCACAGATTACAAGAGGTGTCTGTCTGTCTCCAATTCCTCTCCTGGCTGTGACTCTAAGAGCATGAAAGAGAGTCAATAAGCGAGTTGAAAGAGCCTGAGATTAAAACAGACTCGGTTCAGGCCCGAAACCAACATCTGGCATATCTATTTTATTTCAAGATAAGGCACCTGGTCGACTACCATTGTCCTAACATGCATTTCCTGCAAACTTTCCTCAGGTCCCCCTTCACCTCTTTGTTTCTCAGGGTGTAGATGAGGGGATTGACCAGGGGAGTCAGGACCGTGTAGATGACAGAGAGAACTTTCTTGGAGTCCCTCAGAGTGTGGGCTGTTGGAAACATATAGACAAAAAGTAGTGTGCCATAATAAATGGACACCATGATGAGGTGGGAGGAGCAGATGGAAAAGGCCTTTTGCCTCCCGGTGGTGGAAGGGATTCTCAGGATGGTGGTGATGATGGAGATGTAGGACATCACGGTCAGCAGGAATGGGACCAGTAAAAAAGGGAAGCTGAGTGTGAGAGACAACATTTCAAACAGCTTAGGATCATTGCAGGAGAGTTTTACAAGGGGGATAACATCGCAAAAGAAATGGTCAATGCTATTGGGGCCACAGAAATTTAATTGTGATATTGACACTGCTGTTATGCTACAAGCTAGGAAGCCACCTACCCAAGAGCCACCTGCTAGCTGAAGGCAAAACCTGCCACTCATACGAGATACATAGTGAAGTGGTTTGACTATGGCTAAATACCGATCGTAGGACATCACCGATAGGAGCAGGCATTCTGTAGCTGCCAGAGAACCAAAGAAATAAAATTGTGTGATGCACCCACTCACTGAGATGGCTCCATCCCCAGTCAGGAGACTGGCCAGCATTCTGGGCAGGATGGTGGAGGTGTAGCAGGTCTCCAAGCAGGACAAGTTCCCCAGGAAGAAGTACATGGGGGTGTGAAGGTGCTGAGCAGTGACAACTAGCACCATGATGAGGATGTTCCCAGCCATGGTTGCGATGTAAATCACTAGAAACAGCAGGAAGAGAAGGATTTGCAGTTCAAGCAGGGTCCCGAATCCTAGGAGGATGAATTCTGTGATGAACGTTTGATTTCCCTGTTCTGGGGTCACCATGGGGTTTGTCTAAGAGAAAGAAATGCACACTGACATAAATAAACAACATTCACTCCGAAATATGTCAACCTTATTTTTCTTGTCTACCTCTGCTGGCTACCAGAAAAATAGCTGAATGAAATATGGAGGCTAGGGGAGGGGACATGCCATCTCTTGGTCTCTGGAACAGATTTCATATCTGGGCAGGCTGCAGGTTCAATACAACATTAGTTTCTCTGCAAACACAAGTAGTCACTTCACAGAGGGCACCCATGCCACATGATTTGGGCTCCAGTACAAGAGAATACAAACTCAGATGTTGGTTCAAATAGTCACATCTTTCACAGCCCGGTGTATGAAAATAGAACCATGTATTCGCAGATCAGGGTTCCACTGGCGAAATGAGTCAGGATTTTATATTTGGGAAAAAAAAAATTATATTTGGAAAAATCCAAGCAACTAAGGCTCAGATATGCTCTCGCTGGGCCGCCAACTTCAAGTGAATTGCAGTGGAGATGGGCCCACAAACTCTTTTAAAGCTATTTGAAAATGTATATCTGTCAAATACCTGAGCTTCCCTAGGACAATATTTCTTTGTCCTGCAATGGGACACTCCACATAGAGACACAACCTAAACTAAAATTGAACAAAAACAATCACTCCAGCTAGAAAGCACTATTTTGGCTAGAAATGTAGCCCCTGTTGCAAGATAACATTCTGTATATAATTTGAAATTTGTACAAACAGGGCTATTTTCATACAATGAGAGCGGTGTGGAACTCAACTTTCCATTTCATGGGCAATTCCGTGATTTCAAATGTTGGTTTTCATTCCAAATCTGACTTTTTAAAAATGTATTTATCTATATTTATTTTATTTTTAGGTTATTTTTATTTTATATTACATTGTATTTTAGAGTAACATCTTTTAATTTTGTTTGATGCTGTTTCATAAATGCACAGAAAATAACTTGCTTTGTAATATTTTTTTTTCTAACTTGCTATGTTCCCATGGAACATTTTGATCTCAATCAGGAAAACATTTCTCCCACAAAAATATCTGTGACATTTTTTTCAGCTCTACATTTTCTTCTTTATCTTTGGATAAAATAATATTAATTCTTTGTTTGTAGCTGACTTCTCTGCCATTCCTCATCCTTATTAGTCACTGAATAAGGACGTGATCCCATAAAGAGTGATGCACAGAGTTAATGTATCACTCTTGGAATAATTCTCTGCAGTCTGAGCCTTCACTCACTGAAACCTAAGCTAAACTTTCCACTGACTTCAAGGATAGAAACCTCTGATTTCAATGGCATCTGCACAGCTAACGCCTGGAGCCTTCTTTGAAACTTACAGCTCAGCTCGGCAGGATTCGATTTCAATCATTAGATGTCAGTAAATGTCGATATCGGCTGAAACACCAAAACCAGCAACAAAAATGGTCAGTAACGCTGGGCGTTTGTGCAGCCTCCTCCCGCCTCTTGCGCCTGCAGAGATGGTCTCATCGGCCTCGCTGCCGTGCAAAGAGTGAAAATTAAAATAGTTAATAACTGAAACCCCCCAAAATCAATATTAGTTGTCAAAAGGGCAACCCCTCCCTCAATTCGGCCAGGCCTACTCATAGCCAATGTCTCTGCCCTTTACACTCAGCACAGCAGGAATTATCAGCTCTGCTTCACCCTCATCAGCTCCCTGGACCTCTCAAAGCTCCTCGTGTGACTTTCAGGTGAATTATCAAAGGTTGGTAGGTTCCAAATATGCGGATGCATGCCTGAGTAGGGTCGGTAGCTAACCATTGATTTCAAATCCCAGCAGAGGGGTCTGTGCCTTTAGGTGCAGAAATATCTGTGCCGATTAGTTCCTCTGTGCTCCAGGCCCCCTCTGTAAAGCCGGGAGAAGAGCCCCGCACCGGAGTGCTGGGAGGATAGACCCATGCAAGACAGAGAGGTGCCTGGATACCATGGTGATGGAGCCAGATAAGGCGCTAGGATAGCAGTGACCTGGCAGCTGTTGTCTTTTTCCAAATTCAGTCATTTTGCTTTGGGTTGGGAGTTTGAGAGAGATCATTGCCGCATTGCCCTTGGATTGCCACGGGATAAGATTCCTGACACACTGACACTGCAAACAATCCTCAAGCTGCAGGAGCAGAGAGGAAAAGGCTGATGTACCTCTAAGGTGTATCTTCTAGCAGCTGGAGTCTCTGTTGTCACCTCCTCACTCAGCGGCTCAGGATCCAGGCTATTCCGTCCATCCTCTCTCCCCACCAGATACACGTACAGTCATTTTCCCAGTAAATAAAATGAGAACCCAGAAAAGCTGCCCTGTCTGATAACGTCACCCATCCCTCATACCCTCAGTGAAAGGGTGAACATCTTTTCTGGTTCATTTTATATCCTTCTGTGGTAAGGTGCAGTCTCCTGAGACACGTCTGCTGTGGGGAACGTAACAGGCAAGGGAAAGCTGGGATTTACTTGATAGTTTTGCAAAAATAAACCAGAGTCAAACTTCTAGTCTGAAAGAGAAAGGCCTGGAGAGGGAAGAAGCTTCTAATCCAGATACAAATTTCTCTTTATTGGATGCACGCTGCAGTGTCTGTCAAGAAATATCTTACCAATCCTAGATTTTACAGCTGAGATTTTCAGAGATACCTAAGTGATTTAGACGCTGAATTTCCATCCAAATCCCGTAGAAAGTTTTGAAAATCTCAGCAGAGTTCACTGATCTTACGTTTTCTCCAGCCAAACCTCCTCTTACCCTCCAAGGCAGGTGTAAATCCAGTCCCCCTTCAATAATCTCACTTCGTCACTCCAGGTAACATTTGTAAAGGAGCCTCAGTGATTCAGGAGCCTAAGTCCCATTTTTTTCAAAAATGACTTAGCAGCCTGGATCTCACTGAGAGGAGATGGGACTTATGCGCCTCTATCACTTTTGATGTTTGCTTAAGTGTTTTTGACCATGTTACCCTTAGCTCAGTGCCCGGCTCAGTCATTTCTGAAAGGAGGCAGCACCAGTTGCTCCTGAGATCAATGCAGATGCAACCAGGTGCTTTACACGTTTCAGTCGGGATTCTCCCGATGGGGCAATGTACACCAGAAACACCCAACTGCCATGACATAGCTATGAGAACTTGGCATCGACCTCCCTTAGGCTTCTTGGAAAGGCCCAGACTGTGGAAGCATGGAGGTTAGAGACCTGCAATTATAAAGTATACATTTTTTGCCACCTCCTAGGAAAGTTTGTGTCACGGGGATTTTCAGTTCCACAGCAATTATAGAAATTACATCCTCTTGTACCAGAACTACAGGCTCTGATTGGTCTGTTTGAGAGTTTCATAACCAGCAGAGCAATACTGACTCCATCCTGTAAAGGACGACATCACATGTTCCCACAAACCCATTCATGTTCGAATTCGGATACAGTCAATATCATCTTTTCAGTTGTTTGCATTGCAATATACTCTGCAACTTGACTCCAAAACTGCTCTGTCACTATTGAAGTTCAATTACATTTTTTGACAATGTTACCTTTAGCTCGGTGCCCTGCTCAACCATTTCTGAAACCAGGCAACACAGGCTGCTGCTTAGACCAGATGCAGATGCACCAGGATGCTTTACATATTTCGGGTGGGATTCTCAAAGTGGGTAATGTACACTATAAACACCCAACTGCAATGACATTGCTAAGAGAATTTAGCACCTAACTATGGTAGGATTCTTGGAAAGGCCCAGACCATGGAAGGTTTCTTCCAGCCTTTAGGGAAGAATACAAGCATCGACTTATTTCTGAATGCAAAACTATCTAGAAGATTGTTGTTCCCAGTCCTCTCCTAGCATGACTGGCTCCCTCAGCATGTAATAAAACCTCCTTCCAATTTAGCATCAGTGTGAATCATTTTGTGTCACCAAAGCTTTATTGTTCATGAAAACCAAATGTAGACTATTTGGGGCTCACATAATTGTATTTTGGAAAAGGACTTTTTTGGTTTTGTTTTTCAATTGATCCCTGGCAAAAATATTGCAGACAGGGATGTAATCGCATTGCTCAACTCTTTGAAGGATAACTGTCTAATCCAAAACCTGACTGTACCAAAGAGATAGACCTTAATCTTATTACACTGTGGTTTGACTCTGAATTACTTAAGGAATATTTGTAACTGAAATCACAGGTTTAATCATTATGACGGTCTATTTTCTGCTCTCTGTGATCAGCTGCCATCTAGAGATCATTAGGAAGGATACATATAACATTGGCCACATTAAGCTTTGCTTCCCCCAATGCCCAGTATACAGAATAGCCACCCCTCCCCATTCCTGAGGCTCTGCCGCCTCGAGTGCCGCTTCACCTCAGGAACATTGTTGCCTGTGCAGCTGGCACTGTGCAAAAACAAACAGGACAAAGTTGAGAAAAACCAAACCCCAAAACATCTTTGTAGGCTGTATTAGGAGGAGCGTTGTGAGCCAGACACGGGAAGCAATTAATTCCCTCTGCACCGTGCTGAAAGGCCTCAGTTGGGGTCGTGTGTCCAGTTCTGGGCACATATTTGAGGAAAGAAGTGGATAAATTGGGGAAAGTCCAGAGGAGAGCAACAGATACGATTAAACGTCTAGGCAGCCTGAGCTATGCGGGGAAGTTGAACAATTAGGGGTTATTTAGTCTGCAGAGGAGAAGATTGGCGGGGTGGGGGACATGGGAAGAGGTTTCAAGCACATAAAAGGTTGTTACAATGAGGAGGGTGAAAAGCTGTTCTCCTTCACCTCGGGGGACAGGACAAGCAGCAATGGGTTTAGGTTGCAGCAAGGGCGGTTTAGGTTGGACCTTAACGAAAACTTCCTGAGTGTCAAGGAAGTGAAGCACTGGAATAAATTGCCTAGGGAGACTGTGCAATCTCCGTCATTGGCAGTTGCTAAGAACAGGTTAGACCAATGCCCATCAGGGATGGTCTAGTCAATAGTTAGTCCTGCCTTGAGTGCAGGGCATGGACTTGATGACCTACTAAAGTCTCTGTCAGTCCTCCCTGCAATGTCTATCGCTAATATATCACTTTTTCCCTTTCCCGTGTGGGAATGAATTACACTGCCAAAAGCACCTTTAACTCAGTAGAATTGCATCCACTTGGAGGACTCACAGGAGCCCTTCAGTTCAGTTTTCATCCTTCGTTCCCCCTATAAGGAAGGAATTTCCCCCGTCTCAGGGTTTTTCCTCCAGGAGCCTCTCTCCCTCTCCCAAGTTTCAGCGCAGCCTCCCAAGTTTGCCTCTCACCCTGGCTACATCCGTCCTTGAGTGGAAAATGCCTGATTCCCCTCAGCTCCGGCTCCTTCTCTAATCAGGGCTAGCGTGGCACCAGGCTCTCCAGCCCAAGGCACACAGCCCTGTCACAGGCAGGTGTAGGCCAGTATAGTTAAAATAATGCAACATTGAGGTGTAGAGATGCTATGAAACATGTATTCCTCACACCGGACATGAAGGGAGCAGATAATGGGAAGTCTGAGAACAAAGACGACAAAAGAGAAGACTTTGTTTAGTTCTTTTATTGCACTCAGTTTTTGGTAACACACACACAGTTACGAGGGTCTGTTAGACAATGGTAAAACATGAGAAGGAGCTGGTGGAAAACATCCCCTGGGAGTGGGGGGAATTCTCAGGATATTGGTTTCGCTATAAATGTACAGACTGGGTTTTCATCCTAAGAAGTGATGTTAGGCACCTAAATCCCACAGCCAGTGAATGGGAGTTGGGCATGTAACACACTTAAGTGCCATTGTCCCTTACAAGTGGACATGGTGTAGGAGACATTGCACTGGACTATGACTCTGGAGGTTTGGTTTCTAGTCTATTCTCTGCCACTCACCAGCTGAGCGACTCCGGGCAGGTAACTGCACCTCGTTCTGCCTTAGTTTCCCCAGCTGTAACACAAGCATAAGGATGTGGGCCTAGGGCTGCAGTCTTCCCCTTTAGGCATCTGAACCCAGAATCCGGCCCTCCTGGGATTCACAAAACCTTGCTCAGCTGCCGGAGACCCTGTAGGTGCCTAAGTGTTTGCAGCAAAAGGGCCACAGGCCCCTGTGTTTCTGCCTCTAGCCATGACCTCTGCAGCCTCACACCAGGCAACCAAGGCCCCAGAGTGATGCAGTGACCTGGGGATGGGAGATATTCCCCTTCCTGACTCGCCTACAGGCTCCTCTGGCAGTCAATGTGCCCCAATACTTTTGAAAAATCCCACTGGGCACCCAAATATCTTGAGAAACTTGCCCTACATCAACATTGAAAATCAGCCAGTAATAGGCCAGTGCTGGCCCCCATGGCACAGGTTAGAGGGTTTCCTTTTGATTCCTGTCCCTTTGGAAAGAAGCCTAGGGATGAAATATACTATAAGAAAGAAATACAAATTCCTAACGCTTGAGTCCCAGGCTGACATTGCAGCCATGTATTAGTGTAATGTAGGCATCATAGGTTTATGTGTGTGTGTGTATATAAATCTCTCTCCCTAAAAGGAAGGGATGGTCAGGTTCCCAGTTCAGTCTGTTTTTCGTGCACCGTATCACTGAGCACAATCCCTTGTCATTGGGTAAATTCTGAGCAGCCACTAGTTTAAATCTGTCACCAGCCCAGTAACACCCAGCTGTGGCATCTGATAAAGGCCCTAACAAGAATGGGTCACAGGTTCCAAGAGCTCTGTCCATCTCCACTTCCGCCCCTGACTGTGACTCTAAGAGCATGACATAGCCCAGTGACGCTTTGGTTCAGGCCCTAAATAAGCCTCTGGCATAACTATTTTATTTCAAGCTAAGGCACCTGGTCGGCTACCATTGTCCTAACATGCATTTCCTGCAAACTTTCCTCAGGGCCCCCTTTACCTCTTTGTTTCTCAGGGTGTAGATGAGGGGATTGACCAGGGGAGTCAGGACCGTATAGATGACAGAGACAACTTTCTTGAAGTCCCTCAGTGCGTGAGCTGTGGGGAACATGTAGACAAGAAGCAGAGTTCCATAATAAATGGACACCATGATGAGGTGGGAGGAGCAGATGGAAAAGGCCTTTTGCCTCCCGGTGGTGGAAGGGATTCTCAGGATGGTGGCGATGATGGAGATGTAGGACATCACGGTCAGCAGGAATGGGACCAGTAAAAAAGGGAAGCTGAGTGTGAGAGACAACATTTCCATCATCTTAGGATCATTGCAGGAGAGTTTTACAAGGGGGATAACATCACAAAAGAAATGGTCAATGCTATTGGGGCCACAGAAATTTAATTGTGATATTGACACTGCTGTTATGCTACAAGCTAGGAAGCCACCTACCCAAGAGCCACCTGCTAGCTGAAGGCAAAACCTGCCACTCATACGAGATACATAGTGAAGTGGTTTGACTATGGCTAAATACCGATCGTAGGACATCACTGATAGGAGCAGGCATTCTGTAGCTGCCAGAGAACCAAAGAAATAAAATTGTGTGATGCACCCACTCACTGAGATGGCTCCATCCCCAGTCAGGAGACTGGCCAGCATTCTGGGCAGGATGGTGGAGGTGTAGCAGGTCTCCAAGCAGGACAAGTTCCCCAGGAAGAAGTACATGGGGGTGTGAAGGTGCTGAGCAGTGACAACTAGCACCATGATGAGGATGTTCCCAGCCATGGTTGCGATGTAAATCACTAGAAACAGCAGGAAGAGAAGGATTTGCAGTTCAAGCAGGGTCCCGAATCCTAGGAGGATGAATTCTGTGATGAACGTTTGATTTCCCTGTTCTGGGGTCACCATGGGGTTTGTCTAAGAGAAAGAAATGCACACTGACATAAATAAACAACATTCACTCCGAAATATGTCAACCTTATTTTTCTTGTCTACCTCTGCTGGCTACCAGAAAAATAGCTGAATGAAATATGGAGGCTAGGGGAGGGGACATGCCATCTCTTGGTCTCTGGAACAGATTTCATATCTGGGCAGGCTGCAGGTTCAATACAACATTAGTTTCTCTGCAAACACAAGTAGTCACTTCACAGAGGGCACCCATGCCACATGATTTGGGCTCCAGTACAAGAGAATACAAACTCAGATGTTGGTTCAAATAGTCACATCTTTCACAGCCCGGTGTATGAAAATAGAACCATGTATTCGCAGATCAGGGTTCCACTGGCGAAATGAGTCAGGATTTTATATTTGGAAAAAAATATTTTATATTTGGAAAAATCCAAGCAACTAAAGCTCAGATATGCACTGTCTGGGCCGCCAACTCCAAGTGAATTGCAGTGGAGATGGGCCCACAAACTCTTTTAAAGCCATTTGAAAATGTATATCTGACAAATACCTGAGCTTCCCTAGGACAATATTTCTTTGTCCTGCAATGGGACACACCACATAGAGAGAAAACCTAAACTAAAATTGAACAAAAACAATCACTCCAGCTAGAAAGCACTATTTTGGCTAGAAATGTAGCCCCTGTTGCAAGATAACATTCTGTATATAATTTGAAATTGTACAAACTGGGCTATTTTCATACAGTGAGAGCGGTGTGGAACTCAAATTTCCATTTCATGGGCAATTCCGTGATTTCAAATGTTAGTTTTCATTCCAAATCTGACTTTTTAAAAAATGTATTTATCTATATTAATTTTATTTTTAGGTTATTTTTATTTTATATCACATTGTATTTTAGAGTAACATCTTTTAATTTTGTTTTGTGCTGTTTCATAAATCCACAGACAATAGCTTGCTTTGTAATATTTTTTTTTCTAACTTGCTATGTTCCCATGGAACATTTTGATCTCAATCAGGAAAACATTTCTCCCACAAAAATATCTGTGACATTTTTTTCAGCTCTACATTTTCTTCTTCATCTTTGGATAAAATAATATTAATTCTCTGTTTGTAGCTGTCTTCTCTGCCATTCCTCATCCTGATTAGTCGCTGAATAAGGACGTGATGCCATAACGAGTGATGCACAGAGTTAATGCTACAGTCTTGGAATAACTCTGTGCAGTCTGAGCCTTCACTCACTGAAGCCTAAGCTAAACTTTCCCCTGACTTCAAGGATAGGAGCCTCTGATTTCAATGGCATTTGGACAGCTAACGCCTGGAGTCTTCTTTGAAACTTACAGCTTGGCTCGGCAGGATTCGATTTCAATCATTAGACATCGGTACATGTCGATATCAATTGAAACACCGAAACCAGCAACAAAAATGGTCAGTAACGCTGGGCGTTAGTGCAGCCTCCTCCCGCGCCTTGCGCCTGCAGGGATGGTCTCCAAGCAGGACAAGTTCCCCAGGAAGAAGTACATGGGGGTGTGAAGGTGCCGATCGGTCACAACTAGCACCATGATGAGGATGTTCCCAGCCATGGTTGCGACGTAAATCACTAGAAACAGCAGGAAGAGAAGGAGTTGCAGTTCAGGGAGAGTCCTAAATCCCAAGAGGATTAATTCTATTATGGATGTTTGATTTCCCTGTGCTGAGGTTGCTGGAGTGTGTGTCTACAAGAAAGAATGTCACTCTGATATAGATAAATAAAATTCACTCCTTAACATTGTTTTCATTGTCTCCCTTTGCTGGCTATCAGAAAAATAGCTGAGTGAACTATGGAGACCAGGAGAGGGGATATGCCATCTCTTGACCACTGGGACAGATTTTCTAACTGGGCAGGCTACAGGTTCCACAAAACGTTAATTTTTCTGCAAACATGAGTTGTAACTTGACAGTGGGCACCAACGTATTCTAAGCCTACATCATGGGGCTCGGGTATAATAGCAGAGAAACAATTGTTCGTTCAAATAGTCACCTCTTTCACTTCCTGGTGCATCAAAGCAGAACCATGCCCTTCTCAGGTCAGAGTTCCTCTGAAAAGTGGGTCAGGATTTTATATTTTAGAGGAAGCCCCTACAAAGAAAGAAATCAAGGCCCAGAGATCCAGTGATTGGGCAGCCAACTCATAGTGAATTGCAGTGGACATGAGCCATCTAACTCTATTAAAACCATTTGAAATTTTTTATCAGATAAATACCTGTCCTTCCTTAGGAGAATATTTCGTTGCACTGCCGTGCAAGACTCTACATAGAGATGCAACCTTAATTGAAAGTGAACAAAAACAAAATCTCCAGTTAGAAAGCACGATTTTGGCTGGAAATGTATCCTCTATTGTAAGAAAAAATTTTGTATAAAATTTGTATTTTGTACAAACTGTGCTATTTTCATATTGTCAGAGTGGGGTAGGTGTCAAATTTCCATTTCATTGGCAATTCCATGATTTCAAATGTTGGTTTTCATTCCCATTTTGACTTTTAAAAAATGTATTTATCTATTTTAATTTTATTTCTAGGTTAATTTTATTTTACATTACATTGTATTTTACAGTTAAATTTCTATTAATTTAGTTTTATGTTATTTTATCTTATTTTATGCTGTTTCATAAAACCATAGACCAAATTGTTTTTCCTAAACAAAATTGTCAAAATTGACAGGTTTCCATGGAACATATTGATCTCGATCAACAAAATATTTCTCCCTCAAAAATGCCAATCAAATTTTTATCAGCTCTAAACTTTGTTCTTTATCATTGATGAAAAAAATATCAGTTCTGTTTGTGGGTGTCTTTTCTGCCATTACTCATCCTTATTAATGGCTAAATAAGGACCTAATCGCGTAGGGTGTTATGCACAGAGTTAATGTTACACTCCGGGAATAATTCTGTTCAATCTGAGCCGTCTCTCTAAGGCCTAAGCTAAAATTTCCACTGACTTTGAGGTTAGGACCCTCTGATTTCAATGGCATTTGCACAGCTAATGCCTGGAGCCTTCTTTGAAACGTACAGCTTGGCTCGGCAGGATTCGATTTCAATCAATGGACATCGGTAAACATTGATATCAGCTGAAACAGCAAAAGCACCAACATAAAATGTCAGTAACTGTTGGTGTTACTGCAGCCTCCCCCCGTGCCTTGTGCCTGTAGGGATGGAGTCACCAATCTCGCTGCCATACATGGGTAAAAATTAAAACAGTTAATAATTGAAACCTCACAAAAATCAATATTACTGTTACAAATAACCAAACAGGTTGTCCCAGGGGCGGATTGGGGAGACAGAATCCTTTATTGCCTGCTCGTTCCACATCGGTGCCGCGAGTGAGCAACGAAGGGGTTACTTTACAATTCTTTTATCCATAACAGCATGTAAATGTATACATTTCCAGCAACTCCCCATAGACACTTATTTGGTTACATTGACACCCATAAAATAAATATTAACAACTACATGATGAATATAATTATACCAGCCCCTGTTTTTGCTTACAGGATTACCATACAGAGGGCAGGCACATCACCTTAAAACCTATACATTTTATGCTAACTTTCTTTGAAGTAAATGCATGTCAGGGAGAGAAGAAAGATAATGCTTTCTTCCCACCAAAAGGCCTTGTACAGAAATAGCAATAGTTGTTTTATTAGCCTCATTCCCAGCACAGATGACCAGGAAGGGAGGAGAAGAAGAGAGATAACAGACTGTAACTAAAATTCATACCAAGTAACAGAAACAAGGTTTGCCCTTGCCTTGACCCCGTTCCCTCTAGCTTAGGCCTGAACACTTGTCCAGCTTTAACACTTTACTCTCCTACAGTAACATAGAGAAACAATGAAAAAGGGAGGTACACAGGGATTTACTTGGCTAGTTACTGGTTTGTGTGCCTTAGATGATGACAGCGCTGTGCAGGTTCACATGCTGTGCACCCTCCTCTCATACCGTGAGTGTTGAGCCAGCACTATGGAGAAATATACCATCGTACAGCGTGTATCGGTGCTGAACGTGGAGAGTGACAGAGCTGTCCTCAGCCTCACTTTCCTGGGCGTTACGATACATGAACAGAGCCTGGGACCATAACACCCTCAGTAACTCTCAGCAGATTATCTACGTATTTTTCACATTAGAACTGATACTTCGAATGGGAGTTTTCAACTTCATTTGAATGGGGACAGATTGGTTAAATCACCAGTCAGCATTGCAAAACCTCAGTTTAAATTATTATCTCAGAGTCTCTGCATGGTTCTGTGAAAGCCACATTTACTGATGGCTTTGCTCAAGGCTGCCTTGATCTCCCTGTTTCTCAGGCTGTAGATGAGGGGGTTTACCAGGGGAGTCAGAACCGTGTAGCAGAGAGAGAACACTTTGTTCAGCTCTTGCAGTGCGTCACCTCTCAGTAGCAGGTAGACGATCATTAAGGTTCCATAGAAAACTGTCACCACGATGAAGTGGGAGGAGCAGGTGGAAAAGGCTTTTTACTTCCTGGTGGTGGAAGGGATTTTCAGGATGGTGGCGATGATACACACATAGGATGTCAGGGTTAGCAGGAATGGAGGCAGGGCGAATACACAGATTAGGATGAAATCCATCAGTATGACCAGGTGTGTTTCACTGCAGGAGAGTTCCATCAGTGGGATGGAGTCACAATAGAAATGGTCAATTTCATTCGGGCCACAGAATATTAACTGTGATAGGAATAAGAAAAGGATGGTAATAGCCAGACAACCATTTAACCAGGACCCAGCAGGCAATTGGAAACAAAACCTGGTATTCATAATAGTTGAATAGCGCAGGGGTTTACGTATCACTAAATACCGATCGTAAAACATTGCTGCTAGGAGATGGCATTCGGTAGCTGCCAGAAAACCAAAGAAATACAGTTGTGTGAAGCAGGCACAGAATGAGATGACTTTGTCCCCAGTCAGGAGACTGGCCAGCACCGTGGGCAGGATGGTGGAGGTGTAGCAGGTCTCCAAGCAGGACAGTTCCCCAGGAGGAAATACATGGGGGTATGAAGGTGCTGATCAGTCACAACAAGCACCACGACGAGGGTGTTCGTGGCCAGGATTGTGATGTAGATCACTAGGAACACCAGGAAGAGAAGAATTTGCACGTCAGGGAGTTTCCCAAATCCCAGGAGGATGAATTCCAGGACGGCGGTTTGGTTCCTCCAGTCTGTGTCTGCCATGGGCTGAGTCTAGGAACAAGAAAAGGAACTGTGCAAATGAATCAGAAGAACATAGAGTTAAAAGTTAATCAAGTCTTGTGAATTATTTCCAAAAATATTCATAAACTCCCCTTTCTCTCCCTACCACAGTCTGAATTTTAAGGCTAAAAGTTGACTTAAGAGCAAATTGCCAGGAGGCTCAATTCGAGAACAAATTATTATTTGTAACCATGCAGACCAGCGTCTGCCACATCAGATCAATAACTACAGTAATAACAGTCCATTGCTCTGGTAGCTGAGTACTAAAAAGGCAGATCAGAGCATTTCTTTATCTGCTATCGTATCCCATCTGGTGACATACAGGAGCTTAACAATGACGTTAAATGCTGCATTTCACCTCTGGCAATGGCCAGAATCATGCCGTACCTCAGGAGCTGTATGTCAATATGCATCTCTGTTAAATGGTGCTATGGATGCCAAGTGGCATGGGAAGATGAGGCTAAAGCTGTTAATATCCACCTGAAGATGAGCTTGGATAAGCTCAAAAGCTTCTCTCGTTCACCCACAGAATTTGGTCCAATAAAAGATATTACCTCACCTGTCTCATCCCTCTCCTCCTCCCAAAGCACATTCACACCCCTGTCTGGAAGGTGGGAGAGAAACGCTGTTGGGGAGTCGGTGCTCACCTGTCACCCCAGGGCAGCGCCAGACTGAAGCGATGAGCTCCTACTTCTCCGGGTTAGACGCCAGGAGCCAGGATCTGCAGCTGAGGCTCTTGTGTCTCCTCTTCCTGCAGAAGCTGTGTTTTCTCAGTGCAGAGACCTGCAGTTCCATGAAGAGATGAGCAGGTGCATTGATCTACCTTTGGAAAAGGGGCTGCCTTTGGATTTGTGTAAATGCTGCCTCTGGATTAGCGTTTAGTCCTCCCGCTTTTTAAAATGGTTCCACTTCAACCTTTCTCCCACTTGGTTAATTTTGTGTCTCCCAAGCTTTGTGGCTAACAATGCCCGGTGGGACGTGTGCAATGGGACTTGCGTATTTTTTTTTTAAGTCTAATGATCCGATGTGAAAAGTATTTGAGATCATGATGAAACACCGGCTCAAATTTTTGAGTGATGCCTGTCCAAGCTGATGGCCTGTTATAATACAATTGCATCATCCCTTGATTAATATTCACTGGGTGCTGTCACGTAGTGGGCCATTCCAATAAATAGCTTCCCATATCTCATACTTTCAATCTGCTTCCACCTGTGGCCATCTTACAGTGTAGCTTTCCCATTAGTGTACTGGCTACTGAAACCTTTTGGTCACTGGTCAGTATTTCTGACCCTCCCTTCATTTCCTCTACCCTTCTGCCAGCTAGTGTTGACTTAATGAAATCATAGAATCATAAAAGGTGAGGGTTGGAAGGGCCCTCAGGAGGTATCTAGTCCAAACCCCTGCTCAAAGCAGGACTAACCCCAACTAAATCATCCCAGTCAGGGCTTTGTCAAGCCTCAGCTTAAAAACCTCTAAGGATGGAGATTCCACCACCTCCCTAGGTAACCCATTCCAGTGCTTCACCACCCTCCTAGTGAAAAAACTTTTCCTAATGTCCAACCTAGACCTCCCCAACTGCAACTTGAGACCGTTGCTCCTTGTTCTGTCACCTGCCACCACTGAGAACACCCTAGCTCCATCCTCCCTGGAACCATCCTTCAGGTAGTTGAAGGCTGCTATCAGATCTGCCCCCCAAGAATTTTTCTGTAGAACTGCTTTCTAGCCAGTTGGTCCCCAGTCTGTAACAGTACATGTGATTCTTTTCTTCTCAGTGCAGGACTCTGCATTTGTCCTTGCTGAACCTCATCAGATTTTTTTTGGTCCAATCCTCCAATTTGCCTAAGTCACTCTGTATCCTGTCCCTACCCTCCAGTGTGTCTGACACTCCTCCCAGTTTAGCATCATCTGCAAACTTGCTGAGGGTACAATCCACTCTATCATCCAGAACATTAATTTCCCAGCATGACAGCCTGTTGCTGTGTTTTCCTCCAGTGGATTTTCCTTGGTATAGCTGCCTCTTTCCCATTCTTGGCTCCTATGTCACGTGGTGGCCATTATTTGGTGTAACAGCCCATTTCTCATTCTTTAACGTCTGCTACTGTACTCACAGATTCATTACATAGTATAGCGGTCCTCTTCTCTCCAGTGCTCTGTGCTCAACACTCTACATGCTGTTAGACAGCATCACCCCACAGTTCCACTTTCCTCTGTTGGTCATTGAGCAACAGAACCTCTCCTTTCTTGTCCCTCCACTTTGGCCGCTATCTGTTGGGTGGAACCACTGCGCCTTTTCTGTTCCTCTGCCCTGTAGTGGCCCTAGACAGGATAATTGCATCTTTCCTCTCTTCCGACCTACTGCTAGGTGTGCGCTGTTCCAGTGCTGTTGGTACGATGGGAACCAAAGTGTACAGCAGGCTGATTGCTACATTAGTGCCTTCAACAGCAGCAGTGACTCTCAAAGGCACAGCAGGGTTTTCCCATCATAGACTTATAGACTAGAAGGTCAGAAGGGACCATTATGATAATCTAATCTGACCTTCTGCACAACCCAGGCCACAGAACCTCACCCACCCACTCCTGTCATACACCCCTAACCTAAGACTAAGTTACTGAAGTTCTCAAATAATTGTTTAAAGGCTTCCTGGTACAGAGACTCCACCAGTAAGTGACCTGTGCCCCATGCTGCTGAGGAAGATGAAAAACTCCCAGGGCCTCTGCCAAACTGTCCTGGAGGAAATTCTTTCCCGACGCCAAGTCTGGCGATCCGTTAGAACCTGAGCATGTGGGCAAAACTCACCGGTCAGACACCTGGCAATGAATTCTCTGCAGTGACTCGGAGCCCTCCCCGTTTACTTGCCCCATCTCCTGCCACTGGAGGTATTTGCTGCTAGCAGTCACAGATCGGCAACACGCCAGTGTGTACGCAAAGATGGGAATAAGTACAGTTTGAGGGGGGCAGATTTCCCAGGCTTACTGTTAGAGGCCCAGTATAATTTGAGTTGCTTGACCACTGTCCTACAGGCCTTGAATAGCTTCAGTTGCTTGCTTGGCTAGTCTGACCCCTGTAGCATGACATCTTCCAGTTGGCAGAGACTGAATAACCTTATAGATGTTTGAGTTTCTGCATAGCACGGCACATAATAAGACAAAATACAGATACTGTATGGCTTGCAGATGCACATAGATAATGGTGATGGGAACAACAAGTTATCCTTGAATGTCTGGGGTACACTGTTTTATTGCCAAGGGGCATACTTTTACTCTGCCCTTCCTATCACCAGATGGTGTTCTGACGACCCCAATTAGCATGATGAGAATGGAATGTAGTTAAGGGTGGAAACCCAATGTAGGTAATTAGCATATATGATAATGAGAGAGAGATAATTAGGTGAAGGTTGTTTATGGAAGGGTATAAGTAGTCACCACTTAGACAAACCATCAACACCTGACTCTGCGGGAGGTGCTGCCGGTTGGACCAGAGGATCCACTGACTCCCTGGTGGGACCCCTGAAGAAAGCTGTTCCTGTATACAGCCTTCTGAGTAACTGCTTAGCTCTCCAGGCTTAGTGAGTGTGATATATTGTAGTTAATTTTAGGCTTTGTATCTAACTAGTATATTTATAGAAAACCTTGCACATTAAACCTTATTGATCTGCAAATCGGGCGTACCGTGTCTCACTGGTATTCACATTGATCACAAAGTGTTCAGAATCAACAAAGGGTCAATTGAAGAAAGATTGAGCTGGGTGGAGTGATAAGGAGTGTTTATTCAGTTACAACCTCTAGACCACTCGTTCCCCTTCACCTCACAACTGACGAAGTGAGCCCCGAGTTAACTATTTTACAACTTTTTATCTAAAATAATATGTAAATACACACACTTCTACAACACCCCGTTAAACCCCTATTTGGTGATATAAATGAATATTAATGGATATAGGAGGCATGTAATTATATTAATTATAATTATATGTACTTATATTTATTATTTACCACTTAATCTGCGTGACATATGCATTTTTGACATGAATTTGGCTATCTTGACAGCAGGAATAACCATACATTTTCTTAATGAACCATCTTAAAGGAAGAACTAGTGGGAGATATCCCAAGCTTTCTCTAACAGGCATGCTGTCTGAGGAAGAAGAGATAACACACTTCTTACCACCTTCTTTGTCCAAATGGTGAGGGGAGGAGTAGAAGGGGGACTTAGCCTGCCCGTACTATAACCCCGTTACCATGGTACTTATCGGTCAGGTCATTTGCCGTGCTTCAGTGTTTACTTCTCCCCTTCCGTAATTCCACGGCTAGGAAGCTGCAGTGATCAGCACATGATTATTGCTTGTGTAGTACATGGCCTTTTTAGCCCAAGCCAGGGGTTCCACGGAGGAAAATTCGTGCCCAAAACCTGAGCCCAATTCCCAGCCCACCAGGAATTTGGCCCAGCGCTGACATCCTCTGTCCCTGAGCCCACAACTATGTCATGAGCAAAGTAGCCACAGAAAATAATAAAGCTATTTTATGGGCAAGGATAAAGTACAAGTCAATGACCTCATTTTTGCTGATGACATTGCCATGATTTGTTCAATAGATGGCTTGTTGAAAGAAAAGACCCTCCTTGCGACAGATACAGCAAAGCAAGTCGGAAGAAAAAATATATCTCTATCAACTGTCAGAGAAGATGAAGTAACACTAGACAAAGTAAGTCATTTGATTTATCCAGGGAGTAAGACGTGTTGGGCTTTTCTGCAAGATATTTTCCAACAAGCTTTCCTACCATTCAGTTTGATTCCAGTTTTCATCACTCTGGTATCTTTGTTTGGCCTACCCCAAAGCTGTGTGGAGTTGGTCTGACTCAAAGGCACGTGTTTGGTGCTGGACACGTCACAGATCCAACATCCCTGTGTGATATGGAGTTGTTTCTTGGAGGATCTCAGAGAGAGGGAGCTGCTGAAGGATTAGGATAAAAGGGGTTCAGTGGGTGGAGGATGCATCAGAAGCTGCAGAGAAACGACCTGACCCTCCTTTTCCTACTGTCACCAGCCAACTTACCAGCTGGGTGCACATCTTGCAGATTTCTCTCTATTCATAGAATCCTAGAAGATGAGCATTGGAAGGAACCTCAGGAGATCATCTAGTCCAATCCCCTGATCAAAGCAGGACCAACCCTGACTAAACCATTCCCATCAGGGCTTTGTCAACAGGGGCCTTAAAAACCTCTAAGGATGGAGATTCCATCACCTCCCTAGGTAACCCATTCCAGTGCTTCACCATCCTCCTAGTGAAAAAGGTTTTCTTAATATCCAACCTAGACCTCCCCCACTGCAACTTGAGACCATTGCTCCTTGTTCTGTCATCTACTACCATTGAGAACAGCCAAGTTCCATCCTTCCTGGAACCCCCCTTCAAGTAGTTAAAGGCTGCTATCAAATCCCCCCTCACTCTTCTCTTCTGCAGACTAAACAATCCCAGCTCCATCAGCCTCTCCTCAAAAGTCATGTGCTCCAGCCTGCTAATTATTTTTGTTGCCATCCACTGGACTCTCTCCAATTTATCCACATCATTTCTGTAGAGGAGAGCCCAAAATTGGACACAGTACTCCAGATGTGGCCTCA
This sequence comes from Emydura macquarii macquarii, assembly GCF_026122565.2. Taxonomy (NCBI): domain Eukaryota; kingdom Metazoa; phylum Chordata; order Testudines; family Chelidae; genus Emydura; species Emydura macquarii. Next base: position 57,288 of record NW_027133070.1, read on the forward strand.
CCAGTACTGAACAGAGGAGAATAATCACTTCCCTCGATCTGCTGGCAATGCTCCTACTAATGCAGCTCACTATGCCATTAGGCTTCTGGGCAACCAGGGCACACTGCTGACTAATATCCAGCTTTCTGTCCACTGTAACCCCCGGGTCCTTTTCTGCAGAATTTCTGCCTAGCCCGTCGGTCCTGAGTCTGTAGCAGTGCATGGGATTCTTTCGTCCTAAGTACAGGACTCTACTTGTCCTTGTTGAACCTCATTAGATTTTTTTGGCCCAATCCTCCAATTTGTCTAGGTCACTCTGTACCTATTCCTACTCTCCAGGGTATCTACCAGTCCCCCCCGCTTAGTGTCATCTGCAAACTTGCTGAGGGTGCAATCTACCCCATCCTCCAGATTATTAATGAAGATGTTGAACAAAACACACCTCAACACCGATCCGTGGGTCACTCCGATTGTTACTGGCTGCCAACTTGACATTGAGTCATTGATCACTATCCTTTGAGCTGGATGATCTAGCCAGCTTTCTATTCATTTTATAGTCCATTCATTCACCCATACTTCTGTAACTTGCTGATAATACTATGGGAGCTCGTATCAAAAGCTTTACGAAAGTCAAGGTATATCACGTCCACCACTTTCCCCACATCTACAGAACCAGTCATCTCATCATAGAATTCACTTGTCTTTGGTGAATCCATGCTCACTGTTCATGATCACCTTCCTCTCTTCCAAGTGCCTTAAAATGGATTCCTTAAGGACCTGCTCCATGATTTTTCTAGGGATTGAAGTGAGGCTGACCAATCTGAAGTTCCCGGATCCTCCTTCTTCCCTTTTTTGCAGATGAGCACTAGATTTGCCTTTTTCCAATCATCCGGGACCTCCCCCAACCACCACCAGTTTTCAAAGATAATAGCCAATGGCCATTAATGATGTTCTTGAGAACTTAGAATATTTCCTGGTTATTAAAGTGGGATGGAGGTTCTAAGCAATGAGAATCTCAAATTCAGGATTACACATAAAGCTAAGCCTCATGGTACAGACACTCAGATCACGTAAACTGGCAAAGCTTCACAGGGCTATGCAAATTTACACCACCTGGGAACTAAAGCGGACTTACACAAACTGAGGATTTGACCCCACCGACCCTAGTCATGCAACACTGGGGTCCATGACCTTGGGTCGAGCCCTTCATGTTTGTTCAATCTTCCTGACACTCCTTCAACCGGTGTGAATTAAACATTTTTAAAATGCCAGGCACATTGCACCTGTAGACTAATGAGCCTTTGAATTTACTGCTGTCTGGAATAAGAAAAAATATAATTGCTAAGAAAGAAAGAAAGAAAGCTGAGGCGTTCAACCAGTAGAAGTTGAAAATCAGATACAGGAAATCTTAGCAACAGTGAACTCCTTGAAAGATCTGTCCACCCCCCGTGGGAATGAATCACTCCTTAACCATTAAAAGTTGCATTCCTGCAATTACAGTAGAACCTCAGAGCTACTAATATGAGCTTTCATGC